>NW_009234836.1:0-17665 GCF_000690835.1 Fulmarus glacialis | reverse complement strand
GGTTGGGGCCGGGCCGGCTTCTCTGGCCCTCGCCCGGGCGGGGTGGGGGAACGGGACCGCGGGCGGTGAAACACGTGGGGCCTTTCGCCCCCGCAGAGCTACAAACCTGTCAGTTTTCCTGCGAGGGGGGGTTTAGCTCTTGCTGTCAAGTTACCCTTTTGACATAAAGTGATTTTATTGTTATATGATATTTCAAAAGAGGGGAAAAACTTCCCAAAACCTTCCCGGTTTTTGGTTCTTCAACATTTAAACATGCACAGTTGCACCTTCCTTTCTCTTCATTGATAGTTTCACTAGAGTTAAACTTTCAACCGCCAGGAACCACGTTTTCGGGTAATGTAGCAGGTTAATATGCAAGCTAAGCTGTGTGTGCCAGTTTTTAAGAAACAGCTTAAGTTTTACTGTTTCTTCTCATCTGATTTACCTAATGAATCAATCTCATTTCTTTGAAAGAGAAGAAACCTTCAGTTTATGTTATATGTATTTCACATACACAGTCTAAATAATCAGCAGTTTGGGATTTTCAGAAATTTCAAGTTGACTGTCAAGAAATGAAGGTTAGGACGTCATGTGTTGTACTGCGAAATCTTCTCCAAGGGCTGAGCTTCAGTGTCAGATACTACTCTGAGCATAACCATCTTCAGACAACGTGTCTTTATAGTAAAATAAAACCCAAAAAATGCCACATGCTGGACTGTTCAGAAAGTACATGCACACACAGGACCGTGCCATCTGGAAGCATCCTGCCGTGGAGATTCTTTTCCTGCAAGGTATGCTGCTTAAGTATAGACTTAATGTCAACAATCACATTGGCACATCTGTTAAGGAAGCCAACCATATTTTTCAAATGTCGAGGAAAATAAAGGGTTTGAAGCAGGGGGATAAATACTGGGATTTCAGTTGTGTTCAAAGACATATACCGTTGTTCAACTTTCCTATGCTGTTTTGATGTAAAGCTGCATTTTGGTTGATTTTCCTGCTGTAGCAGTTTTTAAAAAATTGGTATTTTCCAGAAAGATTCAGATAAAGTGTCAGGAGAAAACTGCAGGGAGAGATCAGCTAGAGTAGAGGCAACGGGTCCAAACTGATGATGCCAGACTTAACCACTGTGAGCTGGCTCAACAAAACTTGACCTTTTCTGTGCTGACCAGTAAGTCATGGTTTGCACCATATTAAATACTAAAATATTCCATTGACTTCTCATAATTGTATTCACATGTAATAAACTATACTTTAAAAGGTACTTGGATTTATTTCTGTAAGTAAATATTGTGTAAATTGGTGGCAACGTATCATGCACAGAGTCAGAAAGTGGTCTGAAATAATTTCAGGTCTTCTGTTCCTGTGTTTCTAATACAGAGTTTGCTGAAGCTATTATAAAAGCTTACTGCAGTATGACAGCCTGTAAACCGATTTATGTGCATAATGCATAAATACCGTTTAAAAAGATTGGTGTTTTGGTTTATTTTATCTTAAACATGTTTTCAGATGGATGTGTGGTTGTTCTAAAATTGTTTCAAGTTGACAGTGTTTCTTCAAAGGTGACCCAAAGATCATCTTGTTGTAACCCTCTTATTTCTAACCATAATGTAAACAGTTCCTAAGTCTGTGTCTGAAATGTAAACAAATGTTTCAAGGAGAACATAGGAAATCTTGATGGATGAGAATGTGTGGTTCTGTTTATTCAATGGCAGTTCACTAACACTGTTAGAAAAGCTGGTCTGTTGCACTGGTTCCAGGATACAAACAAGTGGTTTTCACCTGAAAGGAAGCTGTGCCTGTTTACTTTGGAGCAAATGTTTGCAAACTGATTGTCAGTGCGATCCTCAAAATCTTTCTAGATGCTCTTCTAGATGACTCGTTTTTCCCAGGCGGGGAGGTGTACAGTAACTCTAATATATACCTACACTGTGGCCACCAGCTCTATGTAATGTTTCCAAATAAAAAGTGGGAACTGTTGAAAACAAAAGGAGGGGAATCGTTGAAAGATTCAGTAAGCGTGGAGGTTGCCAAAATAAGTTGTGGATACTAAAATTTTACATAGGTACAAGGGGAGATGATACATGTACATGAAAGAGACTTTTTAAATATCCAGAAACCATATTCAGCTCAGGAAATTCCTGAGCTAAAATCGTTGAAGGCTGGGGGAATACCTGTTGGGGAATATCATCTGTGCTTGTCCCATTCTTATGCTTCCCTAAGTATACATTTGTGGCCACTGTGGGGTTTTTGTTTGCTTGCTTCTGGTTTGGGGAATGGTGTTTTCTTACAGCAGTTTTTCCAGTGACTGTGGTACTACTAACACATCCTGCAATTTCTTTACCTTGACCAATTACACGGTTGCTCCAGAGCTTCTCTGAGGGCTTTCATGGTTTCTTTGACTTGTGCTTCTGATTTGATATACTAGGCTAGAAGGACTGTTGGTCTGAACCAGTAATGAACAGTATTATGCTCTCATGAATGATGTGGTTTACGTTCATAGGGAGTTTGGTAACTGGAGCAGATAGTTTCTCTTCCTTTCAAAGTCTACTCATAACATTGGCATTTTAGATCGCATGCATTTGTGAAGACAAACTAGGAATAAACCACCAGTTCTTGATGGAAAGTGAGGATGGGGTAAAAAGTATATGCTGCTTTTTAAGTTTAGACGCATTCACATAATACATTGAATGTTATAAAATGCTACTTTGTGTGATCTATGCAGTGTTATGTACTGTAATATATGTTGTTAAGCTTATTTGATCAAACAAAATTTTACAGCAAGCAAAAAGAAGTAGCATTGTGCTAGCAATTTTAACACATTTCTAACATTTTTAAAGGAGAATACAGCTTTGTTGGCAGTGAGGTAGCAGTAGTCTGCTCATGGATCATGGAAAACCAGATCCTTAAGCTTATTCCTGATAAAATTGTTGCAGAACCCATATCAGTTCACTGCTTCACTTCATTCTGCGCCTTATGAACATTTATACTAACGCTTTTGAGGAGGTGGAGCAAGAACCTGAACAAGCTGCTATGACTCCTAGGTACAGGGACAGAGGTGTGAGCAGCATTGTTGTCTAGGAAAGGAAATGAGAATGATACTCTTAAGACAGGAAAATTATAAGAAAACACCTCTGAAGAAGGAAAAATAACAGAATTCCATAAAAATTAACTAAAAACTAGTTCTAGAACAAGAACAAACATATTTACATGTAATCAATTAAGAGCATACATTAATAGTACCCTAAATTTTGAAGAGAAGACTTAAATAAATGTGTCAAGTAAAGCACGTTTGACAATGCCTCCCTAAAAGATCAGGAAGAATTGAAAAGAAAAACTTATTGCAACCATGGTTTTTCTTTTTAATGGCACGTACTGTTGTAATAACGCAAAGTTGGTGTTGGGTCTGTAGCTCACGAATTACTGCCTCAATATATTCATATTGGAGTACAGAGTGCTGGCTTGTAGCCATTGTTGTCTTTCCTTACTTAGCAGGAAGGAACAAAAATCCCTTCCAAAAGGAAGCAAAATACATCCATAATAACATCAGAGCTTTTGTACAAGAATCTTCTGAAATCAGAGCAAGAAAACTGGAAAGATATTTCAGCAAGGTACAGAGCTATGACAAAAAGAATCAAGGAAAAATTAGAAGAATTGCACAAGTATACATTCAATTCGGGAAGCCCAAGGGTAAGTGGCAAAAAATACAAGCATTTCTCATCATCGAGTGCAAATAAAAGGCAGTGAAGCCATTTCTGCTATAAAATGCTCTTTTACTGATTATTTTATGGTGGTAGTTTTGAGTTTTGAATATTTTAATAATTGTGGATAGTAACAGCATGTGTTTAGAACAGCTTATACCTGTTACGATAGTGTATTTACGTTAATTTCTCCATAGGCAAAAGCAAGTAAAGATACAATAATCATCTGACTTTTTGATAAAGAATACAAGACGTTGTAAGTTACAAGAGCAACTGCAGGTGGTCTGAGCCTTTTGTTAAATTTAGAGCAGGCATAGGTATCTTAAGTACCCTAACTTTGAAGGAACCTTTCTGATGTGTGCAATTCCTTCCTTAGTATCAAATGTATGTGCTATATTCTGTCATTTGTGTATGTTACAATTGTGTTGTACAGAACAGTGATTGAATATATGGATTCTAAGGAAATAGTCTAACTATATGTTCGACTTGAAACGTGTTTGTTTTGTATTTAACAGATCAGGTTTGGAGAGAATGTGTACTTTGAAGAGAATGGCTGCATATTTCTTTCAAAAGTAGATGATGGTAAGGCATTTCTCTTCCTAACATGGTACGATTGTTAAAAAAGTTGTGCACGTATCACTTAGTGTACTTTTCTTACATTAAAGCTTAATTGCTCTGTTTCTTAAAATAACTAAACTAAAAATACTTTTATAAAATTCTTTAATGATTGATTAATAATTCTAGAAGCCTGAATCTGAAAAGATGAGGCGAAGAGAGTTAGGGAATAGTATATATTGATACTAAGGCAAGTTTCTGGAAAGGAAAGAGAGAAGTAACTTCTTTTCAGAAACCCTAACTTAACATTTTGAAAAAAGAAAAGCACATTCATGCTTTTTTATTTCTGAGGGGGTGGAAAAAAAAATTTACTAATTGTATTTAGTAAAAACAACTGTGCTTTAGGTATCTGAACTTTAAAATTTAATACATTTACTAGAAGCCAAGATCCACCCTTTTAAAATATTTTTAATAACAACTACAAGACTTTTTTTTCCCCCCTTGGAACCGTAATTTTTTGTTTATTTTTACAAAGTGCATTTGCAAATACCTTGCAAGGCAAATATTTGGTGTTAATAAATTCCAGTTGTATGCTTGTGAATATTGCAAGCAGACTTGTTAAACACAGATATTAACAACCACTGTTCATTTTGACAGTGCCTTAATTACAGGATTTTTTTGCTATCTCTTTTTTTTTTTAATGTAGTAAAGGACGGAAATGTTGGTATTTTATTCAGTACTGAAGATCTTGGCTTTTCTGATGCCTTTATTCAACGGATCAGAATTTCACCAGATCAGAGATACATGGCTATCAGCGTAAAAAGTGAAAATTCTGAAGAGGCAACCTGTGTTATTATGAAACTTGGTCATTTTCCTGTTGTGCAAAAAGTAATTCCGAATGTATTTAGTTTTGGTAAGTTGTTTATAAATATCCTGTGGATCACACCAGCTTTCAACACAACATTTTTGTTAGTTTACAAATAATATTACAGTATTTAATTAAAAAAAAAGGAAGCAACATTTTTAGATTTAATCCTTATAGCTGTTAAATTGTTTCTTATTTAAGATTTCTTCCACACTGCACAAGTACAAGTTATCTGATGTGGATGAAAGCGACTGCTTTCATGACACAAGTTTTCCTTCATTGTAAAAGCAAGCATTTATACATGTTCGAACAGTCATGCATATCATTATTTTTATTTAATTCAATACACTGCTTTAAAAATTTACTGACATAACTGTTTGCAATATAAAGATCTTTTTGAGAAATGTTCTAGTTATTAAACCCTTGCAGCTACTACTGAAGTCACTGATAGCTGTAGGCACTTAGCTTTGCTGAAAAGTGTGTAAGTGCTACCTACTATTACGTACTGGCTGGAATTTCAGCTGGACTCTCGGATGCGGGTCACAATTCAGAACCCAAAGAAGTCAGTCAGGCCTTGAGTCAATTCTTTCACAAGATTACAGAGCTTTATATTGCTGTTAAAGTAAGCAGAGGTAAACTGAAGTGAATGGGAAATCTTTATTTTTTTATAGTATGTTAAAGAACATAGCAAAAAGAGTGCAATAGCATGTATACAATGTTCCACATCTTGTATTTTGGATTATATTGTTAGATGTCATCAAGTATATACAGTGCAGTAAGCACTGGGGAGGGCAAGAATGTAAAACTCTAGGTAAAACTTCCTAGTTACAAAAATGAACAGTAGCAAGAACTTAATGTTGTAAGTGCACAACTGAAGTTTATAATGCCTGTTGAAAACCGGGCCTGAAAACTTGCCAGTGACATTTTTCACTATACTTGATTTGAACATGTATTTAGGTTAGTCTGGAAGAATCAGTACATTTAAGAAACCAACTCCCTGTTGCCTACATAGGTGCGACAGATTGTGGCAGATAATAAGAGTACAAAAAATGACTATCAGAATGACAGAGATTACACCCATTTCGTAAACTTACTCAGGTGTAAGTGAGGTACAGAGGTATCATGAAGTACAGAGGTACCTCAATCATGACCAAGAGAATTAGGTCTTATGACCACTTGCAAAGTATACGCTTGTATTGCATGATACGCAATAGCAGGCAGACAAATGAAAGTTCTTGAAAATTTACATCTGTGGTTTTTTAAATGCTAGGCTATAGAAGAACTTGCATTTCCCTTCTCAAGGCTTGTCTTCATCGTGAACCCTCGGCTACCTGTGCACTTTGGAGCCACATTGCTGTTCACATAGCAAATTGTTTGCTTTACTTTAGTGTGGTACTTCCTCGGGTTTTGTACTGAAAATTAGTATTTATTCATAAGACAGCATACAATAACTTTTTAAAGCATATGTAATAAAGATTATTCTGGTGGCTGTAGAAGCAGCAGAGAAAGCAGTAATTTGGCTGGATCAGTCAGATTATTAAACTTCAGAATAGCAAAGTTCCTATATTTAAATATTTCTAATGTTGGTGAACACATGTACCCGCATAGAAAACTGGAGAATTTTTATCTCAGCAGTACCAATGGGGCACGTGCATCATCTCTTTTCTCTAAGTGGTTTGCATGCAGTCACATGCAGTGGTGCAGAGCTCATTCATACCCTCTTTATTATCTTGCTACTCCATGTAAACCTCTGTTTCTCTGCTCAGTTTTAAACAGCCACACATCATCTGTTTTTCTGTTGCCTCCAGAACTCCCCCAGGGTCAAGAGCTTCCTCTTCCTGGGCCCTAGAATATTGTCCTCTGCCTTTTTTTTTTTTTTTTTTAAATATATTATGAGATTCTTGTTCTGTGGGATTCAGAGAAAACATGGAAAAATCTTTTTGTGGCTTACCCCAGCCTCTGGCATGTAGAAGTGCTGTCCTCAGTTCCATGTCAGCTGCAACCACCTTTTTCAGCATTGGGTGCAGTGTTCATGGAGCTCCATTTTGTCTCAGTAATAGCATATACTGTTCCAAATTTGATATGCATTTGTCTTTTTTCCAGAATGGGCTACAGATGATGTTCTGTATTATACAAGTCAGAAGAACCTTAAATGCCAGAATGTGTTTATGACCACTTTCACTAATCAGAAACATACTAAGTTAGTTTATACAGAACAAGATGCAAGGTAATGCTTACCTAAAATATAAAAAGTCCTTTACATATGCTAGAGTATTTTGTATATAAAATATAACTGGTTTGGAAAACAAATTCTTTCATATCATATTCCAAATGGTAAAAGGCATTTTAAAGTTGTGTTCTGCTGTCAGTAGTGCCTTATGCAGTCTGAGTATGTGCTCTGTTCTCCTCTTGATATGTGATCAACAGAGATTTAACTTTCCTCTCTTACCTCACGAGTTCAGCTGAGTTTATAAATGTCAAGGTCAGTTTCAGGTCAGGGTGTCCTTTAATAAATATGTGACAGTTTCATACAGGGTAAATCAGACTGTGGATTTCATTTTGTTGTCTCTGCTATTGATGTCTGATACATCTTTTAAAAAACATAGAAGTTCAGGCTAATCCTTGCTCTGGGTAATGGATGAGCAAAATCATTACAGCATTCCCTGAGATAGAACTATTGTTGACTGAATACCCTCTCAATAACCTTTCTTTAAGCAGTGGTTTAGGAAGACAAGAAGGCTCTTGCTAAATTGAGTGCAGAACTAGTTTTTCAGCCATGTAGCATGTGGTAGATATAAATGTTTGTGATTTTTCTTAATTCAAGTTACATATTCAGTAAAGAAATTTCAATTATACTTTCATCTAAAAAGACAAGAAAAAAACTGCAATTGAAACGGAGTAAATAAGATCCTTTGAACAAAAGGATCATGCATACTTTTGGAAAATCAAGTTGCACTGACCTGACACTTCCCCACAGGGAAACTGTTGGCATAATTCTGAAGGTCATAGTCATTACAGTAAATCTACTAGAAACTTACTCTAAAGGTTCATGTGCTATTGCAGCTCATAACTGAACTCACTTGTTCATCAGAGATGGCAAGACATTATTTTGTATTGCCATTGAGCAGTTCCATTCTACATCTCACCAGCTTTTTTAGGTGCACCAAACATTTTTTTTAGAAGCTGAAAATTTCTTCACTTCCTTAAAAAAAAAAAGCTACGAAGACAAAAAAAAATATCATCAAGGTCAGAGTCCTTGGAGAGAAGTGTAACCTGCATTTCAGCTTGGCTCTCTTAGAGGTAAGGTCAGCAGAGTTGAACTGTTGGAATCTCTGCTGAATGCAGTGCCGCACTCTTGCCAAATTCGTATGTGTTAGAGAGGCAGGAGGCTGATTCCTTGCAGACTTTAGGTCCCCTGCTGTGCCAGCCCTCCTAAAGATGTCAAGCAGGTGCAATTAGAAAAAATACCAAATACCAATACCAAAAAAATTGGAGTTCTTCTACTTGCAAATAATTAAAGGCACTGAAAATGCTATCTAAAGCATCCTTTCCTTCACCGGTCAAATATTTTGAAGTCTAGAGGGATCGTTATTGTAGTCACGTATTTGATCTGTATAATGTAGATTATGGTACTCAAGCCTGCAATTTCTTGATGAAATCTTCTGGATCTTTGTGTTGGACAGTTTTGCTTTTAGAGACATAAAGTCTTAAAGATTCAAAATGGCAAAGAAACTGCGATGTCCCAAAATGTGACATGCCAGTTAATCAGGATGACTTACAGAAATTTCAGCCTGAAGTTCTCTAATATTAGCATCCACCCACTGGTTATCATTCTGTTTTCTATTTCTAGATTTTAGAAGGATTTAAAACTAGTAGGTAGTTCCTAGTTTCTTAGATAGTTCCAAGACCAGTTCCTAATTGCCAGCTTTATTACTGCAACCTCTCCGTCTTGTCTCATATAGGCTTCTGTACTTTTTTAAAAAATAGTCTTTTTTGTCTTACTTGCTTCAGACAAAGTTAGGTCAGTAACACTTAGGCTTTTTATCAATTCATCTTTATAATAGCTCCTACTTTTCTTTTGTTATTGCTGTTCCCATATGATGTCCTTTATTAATTTCAATTTAATTATCCGTTACTACTTTTTTTTTTAAAAATAGGGTTATGAGTTCAATAAAAAGTTCTACGTTTTGCCTGAATTTTAAAGCCTGTATACATCAGTGAGCTTCCAGTCTATCTCAGTGATGCAAAAACCTGGATTCAGTTGGGCAACAACTGAACTGCTTTCCTTGCAGATTTCAGGTTCCACACACAAGATTTGAATCCCAGGATAAATGCAGCAGAAGTGGGTTTGGGAACCATGTAGTCTGGAATATCTCCAGCCTACATACAGGCATGCTGTTCCTTACCTTGCAGATGGAAGCCCATGATTCTGAAATAACCGATGTATTTTTAAAATACTAATAAAGTTTAAGCTTTTTTTTTCTTTTTTTTTTTTTTTTTAAATTATTCCTTACAGATTCTTTGTGGACATACATTGCACAAAAGATAGGCGTTTTCTCACTATCAACAGCAACAGCAAGACAACCTCGGAAGTTTGGCTGGTTGACTGTAGACATCCTTTTAAGTTACCTGCTCTTGTACAAGCACGAATAAAAGGGGTCATTTACCACATTGAGCACAGAAATGACGAATTATATATTCTTACTACATATGGAGAACCTGCAGAATATAAGGTAATTTTAACTGATAATAAGATTAATAAGATTCATACAGATACCTGTTGCAGATCATAGAGAAATAGTAAGGCTGGCTTTTAATTCTGTGCTTCACAACTTACTGAAATAATTTAAGAGAATTACATAGAGCGCTGCATGGATTGAAAGACTGATAGTAGTACATGGAGTCTCGCCTGTAGGATGCCAGTTTGATTCTAACTCCTTTGGCCACATCAAGAAATGAGTATGCTTTAACTGTCATTTCCCCTATATTAAAATGTAAGTTAATCATCTCAGCCTATATAACCAAACCACCTACAGTTCTGCTGGCTGCACTGAAAGCACTTATTGCATGAAAATCTTCTATAGATTAATCTATGAGAATTGAACTTACTTTTTCAAATGTTACTGAATTTTGCCCAAGTAAAGGGAGTTTAAAACCCTCAAGTTTTAGTTGGGCAAAACTCCCCAATACAAACCAATAATTTTTTGCAATAAAAATGTTGCATGAGATCACCTATGTGTCTGTACATCTCATTTGTAACTCTTACTACATCTTAGTAATGCAAGGTTGGTTTTTGTTTTTATAGTTGATGAAGGCACCAGTAGCTTCCAGAGGCATGGAGAACTGGCAGTTAGTTTATGCACTGGAGGAGAAAACCAAGCTAGTAGACTTGGAGATGTTCAGTGATCACTGTATTATGTTCCTGAAGAATGCTGGTCATCTTTACTTAAGTGTGATTTCTTTTGTTTCACATTCAGTTCAGTCAATAAAGGTATGTTTCAGCTTGGCTTAAGCAGCATAATATTTTTTCAGCACTGTTTCTTTTTTTTCACATAACATTTTAATGAAAGCAAAGATAAATTCCAAGAGTAGAAGTGGTTTGAAAACTGTAATACTGCCAAGTTTGTCATTATGACTAATTGTATTACCTGTGGCTGTTCTTCAGGATTTCATGTGGTGGCTTATTTTAGCACTTAGAAAGTTAGAGAGCAGCTATCCTATGAGTCAGTTCTTTCTTCAACTTATTACTGTCAGGTTCTTTAAAGTACAGCTGATTTCTAATGTAAAATAGGACTTTATTCCTTAAACACTCTGCTTAGTTTTACTGGGCTTGTTTTTGTTACACTCATCAGTGTAAGCAAGGAAATAAGTCTGGCCCTCCCACAGAAGAAAGATTAAAACATTCAGAAGACAAATATGGACACTGTCCCATAATAAATAGGAAGAGTTGATATTGCCGTACAATTTGTGCAAAGTATTTCTTCTCTTCTCTAGTTGTGCTAAATACTTGTGGATTAAAAGCAAAGTGACTCAATTCAAAACCATGATTCCTGGAGGCCATTCAGACAAAATACTTAATTGATTTGTTTGCCTGAAAGATACAATCTGAACTACTCGCAAGTTCATTGCAACAAGCTACCACTGCTGCATTCTATAAAACTGCTACAGAAAAAGGCTTTCAACAAAGTACACTGTATGGTCTCCGAAACCTTCATTTTTGAAAATGGTTGTAGTTTATTTATTCAGAAAGAGTCTGTAGTTACTCTGGAGAACTTGGACTTTTGCTGCCATTTCAGAAGTCTCTAGCAACCTAACCCAAGTAAGCAGTGGCCTGGCAGAGGGTTTGACTATGTCCCTGCTGCTCTCAAAGAATGAATCTTGATTTCTTTTATTCTTAGCAGAGTTAAAAATCTTAAATATAATAGCAGTAAGTGTCTGAGGGTGAATGTGCCAGGAAAAGGTTTTGTTCTTCATAATGGCTGGCACTAGGAACAAAGTTAAGAGGCAGGGGTTTTCAGTGGCTTAGCATTACTGAGCTAACTCACAGCAAAAGCATAACAACTGACATGGACTTGGCTGTATAACATGTTGAAGTAGGACTGGAAGTCGGAGGGGAAATAGGATCTAAAAAATAAAAACAATGCAGAATAATTTCAAAGAATGTTTTAATTTGAAAAAAAAAAACAAACCCTGCACTAATGCCCATTTTAAACTGGATTTGGATTTATTTTTCTTTTTTATTTCATAGTTGAACTTGATCCAATGGCCTTAGGGGAAAAGTTTGCCAAAGTCTTTCACTTTTTGACTGTTTCATTACTGAATTTAAAAGAAATACAGATTGTGCTACATACAAACAGAAGACAATTAGCTTGATATTCAATCTTTTCCTCTGAAGGACACACTAGGCAAAATTTACAGAAGTAGTGTAAGGGTCTCACTTGAAATGCTGTTTTCTCAGCTACCTACGTGGGCCTGTGAATTTGAATTGGAATCTCATCCTGAACATACCACCAGCACTTGCTATTTTCAGCTCACCTCCCCAGTACACCCCCCTAAGCGTTTTGCATATTCATTTAAAGAAAATAATCTCATTGAACAAGCTGTGCAAGAGGTACCAATTATTACGAATTGTCACACTACACGTTTACTAGCTAAAAGCAAGGTAAGATTTTTTTCAGTCCTTTTCCCATTCCCTTTATTCTTTCCTTCCTCCCCACCCATTTAAAGAAAATGCATTTGGCAGGTAATAGAGATTAAAAAATGTAAAGAGCAGTTGGTGCTATAGTTACTAAACAGTGGGTGTTTTCTTCAGTGCTACAGAGAAGAACAAGAAAGTTGTCATAAGATTTTTTTTTCCATTAACCTGGCTATGCTAGAGGAGATAACGGTACACGATGACTCAAGAATCTTGGTATAGTGTAACTCAGAATTGCTAGTTGATGTATGGTATCATACTCCCATGGTAAATGAAAAAGATGTCAGCTGTTGAAAAGAACACCCCACAACCAGCTGCACAGCATAGATCAAGAAAGGAAGGTTTTAACAGCCTGAGTCTAAAAAATTGGAGATGTTAATAAAGAGTTTGTGCTGCAGTAAGTGGTAAACTATTTTGTTAATAATAGATATTCTCGGTGTTAAAGCAGGAAGGAAGACGTGGTTGCTTTGCTAGTTTAAAAACTCCTCAGGTGTTGCACTTAAATGAATTTTATACTCTGCATCCGTAAGCCTACACAGCAGAGGTTCAGTCTCTTGCTTTATTTTTCAAGAGTGCTTTGTACATTCTAAGTGAAAAAAATTACTGTAATCAAAAAAACACATTTTAAAATAAATAATTGAAGTTTTCATTGCCATGTGTCATTGAGATTTCTGAAATGTCCTTTATTGTAAAATACTCCTTCATTTCCAGGATGAAACTTTGGTGCCAATAACAGTTTTTCATAATATGAATTCTAAAGAGCTACACAGGAAACCACTTCTAGTTCATGTATACGGAGCTTATGGCATAGATTTGAACATGAGCTTTAAAGAAGAGAACCTGATGTTAATTGAAGAGGGTTGGATATTAGCGTATTGCCATGTTAGGTAAGTCAAATATAAAATGGAATTAAGATTTTGATCTGTGGGATATACAGATATTTCTTGATATGCAAGTGAAGAGGTACAGAAATAATTTTTTCATGTAGCTATACCTAATTTTTCATGCTTTTCACTTCGATCTCTTTTTAGATTTTTTTTTTAAAGTAGTTTTTAACAAAAAATAAATTTACTTCAGGAAAAAAAAAAAATTACACTTTCAAGACCACATACTGCATTTAGGTTCTTAAATCAACAGGATGGTTGTATGTAACTTTTAATCTTTTGAAGTCTCATTACTTCTCTTCTCATCTTTGCTCAAGAAAAATTTTGATTACACATTCAAATTGCAATGACATGCTACCTCCCTCTCTTTCTGAGGGCATTGTATACTAATGTTCAGTCTGCATCTTCTGAAAACCGTTTGCCTTCTACAGCAACAACTAAGCATTTAACCTGCATCTCTTGTTCTTTTATTGGCTAAATCCTCTGTCTCCAGTTTAGCTACAAATCTGCTGGTTTTATAAAACCACTATGTACAATAGGCTTCACATTTTCATTGAAATAATAATTCAGTAGGTAAAGAAGATAACAAAAGAATCACTTTAGGGAAGGAAGGGGGAGAATGAGCAATTGTTTGCCCAGTTTCAAAACAAATTCAGCATACAAATATATTCAGTCTGCTATATTCAGTGGCATACATTGTGCTGTTCTTCCTCCCACCCCTTTAAGTGTCTTAAGATGGAAGTCAGTCCTAGACGAAGATGGATTCTTCATCCAAAGATTAATTTTGGCAGACAGACTAGTTAACTCATTTTAAACTTGAAACCTGAATAAGGAAACTTCAGCTGGCTTAGAACAAAACTTGTGGTTGCATAGAAAGGAATATAAATAAATTTTAAAATTCTATACTACAAAATATAACATTTCAAGTAGTATTTGAAATTCACAAACTAGAAAAAAAAACCTAACAGTCTCAAAATTTAAGCTAAGCAGAAGACAAATCTTGAGAGTCTCAGTGTGGGGTTGAGAAATACTATTTTACTATATTTAATAAATGCTAGTGTTAGTGATAAAAGTATTGAAAATGTTTTAGATATTTTAATAGTTTCCTGTATAAAAAGATAATATTAGTGTCTGATTTTGTATTGCCTACAATGACAGTGTCATTTCCTAAAGTGGTGCTTTTCCTGTGAGTTCCAGGACACAAGCACACAAGGGCACGGAGTGCGCTTATGCAGTTAGGATTTTCACCAATCATCATGCATGGATTTTTTTTGTTTGCATGTTGTGTATTTTAGCCATAAAGGAGGGTAAAGACAAGAATAGAGAAAGGAGGAGTTAACTGGGAAGGAAAACGATGGTTTTGCAATTCTGTGGCAGCTGCTGTCCTTTCCTTATCTGAAGCTTTGCCGTGTAGTGTTTTCCAAAGAGACAATTCCAACTTTAATTGCTTTAAATTTCAGGGGTGGAGGAGAGCTAGGCCTTAGCTGGCACAAAGATGGATGTCAGCATAATAAACTCAAAGGTCTCCATGATCTTAAGGCTTGCATCATGCTGCTGCACAAACTAGGATTTTCTCAGCCAAAATACACAGCACTAGCAGCTGCCAGTGCTGGAGGAGTTCTTGCGGGAGCCCTGTGCAACACTGATCCAGAACTTATCAGAGCCATGGTTTTACAGGTGAGGTGCTGCAGACCTTTTATGGCTTATGATGTCAAACTGTATTTTGTGTTTCATTCTATCAGTTTCAGAATTGGAAACATTCCAATTCAGAATTCACTTTCCTTGTTTGAGAAAACCTTGACCTAGGCATTTGAAGTCCTGTGTCCTATTTGCCAACTTTTTTTTTTTTAATAACTTCTAAGGCTCCTTTCGTAGATGTTCTAAATACAATGATGAAAACTCATCTCCCCCTGACAATTGAAGAACAGGAAGAATGGGGAAATCCATTAGCAGACGAAAAATGTATGAAGTATATCAAAAGCTATTGTCCATACCAGAATATTAAGACACAGGTAAAACTATGCTTTCTGTGTGGAATACTACAGTAATAAAGTGTAGCAGTTTATAAGAAAACAAAAAGCGGATAACTGGAATTTTAAAAAAAAAAAAGTCTATTTTACCTTTTCAGTGCTTTAAACCCCAGTATTTTAGAATTGTCTTAGCTGCTGCTTTGTGTTAAAATGAATCATCAATACAAATACAAACTATTTCAGTAATAGTCTTAGCAATATTTGGAGTCAGAAGTGACTACTGAAATTACCCAAACACCTTCTCCTAAATAATCAATTTCAAAAACTGTTTTTGTTATAGGACTGCCGGGAAGTAACAGATTATTCCATCATATAACAAACCTCAACATGTAAAATACTTTCTCCTTTTGTGGGGGGTTTCTCTTGTTCTGCTGGGTTTTGCAGAGTTTGTCACAGGAAGAAGGAGGTATTTTCCATTGATTAAATGCCTTTTCAGAGGCAAACAATGAAATGGGAAAGGAGCTATACCTTTGACATTGTCATCTCAGAGGAAATCTTTCTTTATTTGAAGTAATGTGTTAGCTGTGTTGCATAGCTTCATTAAGTAAAATCTTACTATATAAAACCAACTACTTTTTGTGCGTAGAAAGAATGCAAAAGTAAACCTTAACTACTGTTCTAAGGTGAACCATTCCATAATTATTACTCCCCTTTTTTTGTAATCATCAGCAAGCAGACATGCATCAGACCTTTACTAGTGGGGAGAGGATGTTTTTTATTACCTTTTGCAAGTAGATGATCCCCTAATACAAAGTAATTTTTCAGACCAAAATACTTTTTGCAGTTAGAGTGATAAAAGTACTTTTTTAAGAGCAGGTAATTATGTAATGGATATGTTTTTAGATAAACCATAACAAATAGTACAGTTAAATAGAGAAGAATTTGTTACTCGCTTTATGAGAAAAATCAGTTGTCAAGTATTTAACTGGTTTTGTTTTTTAATCTCAGTGTTATCCTTCAGTTTTTATCACGGCATATGAAAACGATCAACGAATACCACTAACAGGAGTTTTGCAGTATGTTCAGAAACTTAGGAAGGCTGCACTAGATCATGCCAGCAGAACAAGAAAGAAAGGTAAGAATAAGAATATTACAGATACATGGAGTTAACTAAACTAGAATATTAGTAGTCATGTAATTAAACATCATAGAGATTGACTCCTCCTTAAATGCATTCATTTGCACTATACGATCCAGTATCTAAAGCTCTGAAGTAATTTCCGATATCTGCAAAGATGAGATGTGCAGTCATACTGACAAATAGATAAACCTAAGCTCCTAAGATGCACTCTCCAGAACCTTAAGAGGGACCAGATATCTCTGTATTGTAGACCTGCCTGAAAATAGTTAAACTTACATGTGTTAAATATAGTGACAAACCACAACAGGTTCAGGAAACCCTCTGAGATGAAAAAAAATGAAGACTGGGAGAATATGAGTTGGGCTCAGTCTTTCCTAGGCCTCAACATATGGCGACTGTTGGACAGGGCTAGGTGAACCCATACTGTCTAGTCCAGCTATTGATACGGTCAGACTGCAGTTCTCCACAACACGTGGATAAAAATCTTATTTTTGCTGCTCTGTACAAACCTACGTTTCCCAGTCTGCTAAAACTGCAGGTGTTAGTCCAAGGTAGAATGACTACAATGCCAAGACATAGGCGCTTTTATACCTGAAACTTAACACTAGCTTTGGGACTGTTTCCAGCAAAAGGTACATTCAAGCCTTTTTATTTTCTACTACCATCTAATCTGGGGAGAGGCTTTTACCATCAGTACCAAAATAGATCTTGAATTTTCTAGATTTCATTATGCCCCTTCTCTGCTGGCAGCACAACTGCAATGGTTGAGAAAGGATAGCAGATGCTGCAATTGCTGTTGCAGTTGCAGTCTTTGCTCAGAAAGAAAAAAGCACATCTTTCCAAAAAGACTCAGAAAGAGAACATGCTAAATATATAAACATTTTTCAAATATGTAGTTAATAGAAATACAAATAGTTCATCCAGCAAGCCCCTATATTCTTTTTTTTTTTTCCTTAAGGAACAACAGAAATTCTGTCAGGACAGAATAATTCTTATCTATCCCTAAACAACTCACTCACTTTTTTCCTCGTTCATTCAATGTCAAGTGATCGCTAGCTTCATTGTTCCAGGAAATTGGATCCCTAATATCATCTTAGACATCCAGGCAAATGGCAGTCATTGTGAATCATCTTGGGAGGATTCACTGAATGAGGTATGTTCCCTTTATTGCACACATCCATAACATGTTGGAGGGAGGTGTCCCCTCGACTGATACTTCAACCTTAGTAGTTCATGCAGTCAGTGAATGTATGTTTGAAGTATTAAAAGAAAAAAACAAAACCTACTGGACTTAAGGTTGCTTTTGCAACCTTTTACACATATTGCAAGAGCAACTGCTGGTTTTATATACATATAAAAACCAGCAGGTTTTTTC
>NW_009234835.1:5282-16083 GCF_000690835.1 Fulmarus glacialis | reverse complement strand
GGCACCGGCACCCGGTACGAGCTGCCGTGCTGCAGGTGCTCTGTTTTGGGACACGGAAGCCGAGTATCAGTTAGCCAGGCAGAATTGTGCTATTGCACCCTACGCGCTTCTCTTTCTGGGGTGACGTAACTCTCCGCAGCGCAGGAGTATCCCTGGCACCTTTGATCCAATGTTTTTTTGTGTTCTCTACAAACTTATTCAAAGCCCAGCAAAGAGCATCTCTTACCTTAAAAAAACCAAAAATCTTCCCACAAGCAGTACGTGATCTGACTCCACTCAGCTTCTGTGCGCAATGTATGCCTATTTATAATTTATGAAGTATTAAGGATCTTGGATCCAAGGTTAGCTACGTCTTTGTGACAGAATGCATAAGCACAAAGAAAATGGGTCAATGGTCATGGATTTTATTGTACTGGAAGAAATATTTTTAAATAATTATGTATTTACAATCTATAATTAGTCATATCAACAGCAGAAGTAGTAAAAAACTGTAGAAGTGCACAAAGTCTCTGTAGAGTGAATACTAATGTTAACAAATGAACTTAAGTATTTCAGAAGAAATTACAAGCAAAATTTATTCATAATAAAAACCAATATTCTAGGTGGTATTTTCTCTTTCCCATTTCAGTTTCATTCCCAAATAAATCCTGTGGGTTTTTGTTCCTCTGGAAATGGCAGTTTTCTCTAGAACTAGATTGCTTTCTAAATTAAATGGTTCTAAAACTGTTATTTTCCAAATAGCAATACTGAAATGAGTGAAAACCTGGCACAGAAGGTTTTGTTGCTGACTTCAGTGAAATTAAATCTTTGTTTCTGAAGAAAATACCAATTCAACTCCTTACAGGATTCAACAGATAAAAGCATGCACATGCATGCATACTTTTTATCCTCAAAAATACGTAAAAATGGAAATACCAAGCCAATGTCTGTACATTAGGAATACTGTCTGAGTCACCAATGAAATCCTCGAAGACAAAATAAGACAATATTAATGCAACGAAGTATAAATATAATGATATTCTGTGGATGAGGCAGAAGCCATAAGACTCTCTAGAGAAATGATAGGGGGATGCCTGGTCATCTCGAGCACAGCAGTTAAGAAAGATCACTGTGTAAACCCAATGTCTTAATGGCATTCATGAGAAAATTTTTTAAAAGGTACAATGCAACTCAGGAACATGTCTATTACTCACCAAACTCCATCAAAAAAAGTTTAATTACATAGAAGAAATCAACTTATTTTAAGAAGCTATACATATAATTTTTTTTTTTTACAGACACTTAAAGAAATCAGGTGAAAAAATACATTTTATGGACAAAAAATGGTTTCTCTTGCACCAATTTTAAGAAGCAAGACAGTAAAAATAATAATCACAGAACTAATGTGAAGAAAGCCAAACAGGTAACAGTTCAGATGCAGCCAACTTGGAGAAAGCAATGCAACTCAAAACTAGCTCTTGATCAGCTTGGGTTCTAGTGCCACCTGCTGAAATAACAGTATTTTTCCCCTTGCAACCATAGCTAATATGCAATTTAAATTAATCCACTGCACTAGTGGGCAATACATGAAGAAAGGTCACAAAGAAGATGAGGTGCTTGAGTAATCTAAGTGCACATCCAGAGTGCCATACACTGAGCCTAGTAAATTGAGAACCTTCTCTTGAATGATGTCAACCTGCTCTGAAGGGCAATAATCATCCAAACTTGATCTGTAACAAAGAATTGAAAAAAGCATGAGAGAATACAGATATCACCACCATCACCACATTTTGTATTCTTGTAATACTCTGTGTCTAGACTGAAGCTACTTTCAAACTGTGGTGAGTTCTGCCTCGCAGTATCCCTTGAAAGCATAGTGCTGTGCTTCTCCTCACTACTTTCAACGGTAACAGTTTGCCTGAAGTTGAATAGAAAGTCCGGAGCAGATTAGGAATGTGACCTATTCATCCTTCCAATTCTACTCTAATTCCTGACTCTTACACAGAACATGTTGGCAGTCAAGGTTCAACCAAATGAACTAATTAAAGGACTGGTGGAAAGTTAAGATTGAAAAATTCAAATGCTACTTGTAAAATAGGTAGGAAAACTTGAAAAACAAACCTTCACAATCCCTGGGATATATTATTTAAACATTATTTACAGTATCTATTAATGAACTGCAAACAGATACTAGTAAAAAAGCAGAGCTGACAGATTTTATATCTGTCAAGATCTACATATATGATTCTGTATTTTCCCTGCAACAGTGGATGATAACTCTGCAGCTGACACAGGAAATACAGCTTTCTTTTATTGTAGGTATTAGCCATACTATTTCTTGCTGACAAAAACAATTTCATGTCAGCCTCTGCTATTGTTGCCTGCCCTTTAAGGGCACACTGGTAATTCTGAAGTGATTAAATTACAACAATTTGTCAACAGATACACTGTGGTCTTCAAATTAAGTTTTCCCAGGACAGATCCCTGGTTGTCCCAGGTCCCTAACCTCAAACTCCATCCTGTTCTCCCAAATATTATCCTTACAGTCCTGAAAGCATAACTTTTACTCCATACAAAGCTTTACTAGAGCTTTCTAGAATATAAATCCCTTTCAGCCTATTAGATGAAAACCACTTCCATCAGAAGTTTCACTGAAAACAGAAATCCTATCTGTAGTACAATGAACCCTAGAACAAGGGAGTAAGGAAGGTGTGATTTCAGCCCACGCAGGCTTGTCCAACCTAGCTTTGCTCTAACTAGCACAAGGAACAGAAGTAGTGGAGATGTATGAACCCCAGTGACAGCTATCAATCTCAACACACGCAAGACCTCATCACAGGCTTTATACAGCCTGTGCTGAAGCTCATTAAGTCGTCATGTTTTCACTGCTTTTGAAGTCTGTGCTAGCTACTCTAAAGCCCAGTAAAACTGGCCATCAGCGCAGAATCTTCCCTTAGCTGTGTAGATACTGTCACTGCCTCACGATTAACATTTTCAAATGTCAATTTTCACTACGCTGTAAGGCTTCCACTTTAAGACAGAACTTAAGATGTGCCAACCAGTGCTATACTGATAGAATCATTTAGCTTCGTAAGCACAGTCTGAGTGTTTTAAAGTAAAAATATCTACATAATCTTACCGAGCAACTGTCACAAGTGTGGGCTTAGGCATATCTTTTAGTAGAACTTTAATGGATTGTATGAGGCCTTCGATCTCCTCCTCAGTGCTAACATGGTGAGGAAGCTCCATATAATCACAGGTCAGACCAGCCTGATGGACCTACATGTAAATTAAACAGAGATTTAATTTCTGTTGATGAATTATTGATATAGCTTATCTGTGTGAAAAGTCTCTAAGATACCATGCCTAGCCCAATAGGTAACTTACACCTCTTCAGGCAGTAAAAGTTGGGTTTTTTTCCCCCAATTTGTTCTTTAAACAAAAAGAATAAAATTCTGGAGTTGTATGGATTGTTTCGTTATCTCCAGTACACTGTACCTTTCCTATGAATTCAGAGTGTGCTGCAGCCCTTGAAGATGATAGATCTGATCTTTTACAAATAGGTACCTTAAGTTCTATAAAGTATATCAACAGACCCTGGTGAAATGAAACCTTCCTTCACAGGAAGCAGCCTGAGATGTCACAGTCCTGAAAGATCATGTTAATGTTGCCTAAATATAGACAAGCAGAGTAGAATTTTAGAAGCTTTAAAAAGAAAAGCTGGCTTAAGTAATAAGGCATGAAAAAACCTACCAAAATCTCACAAAGTCCTGAATCAAGAAGCAAGTCTGAAATGAAGCATGATATTTTCCCTCCCTGTTGAAGCTATGCTTTTTAAATGTCTGCTTTCTGCTCTTTTACCTAGTCACCTACCATTTCGTAGTCTGGGCTTTCCATCCTGGTTTTCAAACTGTGAACTAGTTGAACAAGCGGCTTCATTCTGGAGTTAAAACAAAACCAAAACTTGTTACATAAACAGTTGGAAACACATATATTTACCGTAAGTGGTTTTAAAAAAAAAAAAAAAAAAAAAAGAGAGAGAGAGAAAAAAGAAGAAAGTAGAAGTTATCATGGCTTAGGATTTGAAAATGAAATTTGCCCCTCTGTGTCATCTTAAACCTAAGAAAAATGGAAATTATCAGTACTATTGTACTGTTTCACTGGTCTTTCTTAGAAAGCCCCTATACTCATACCTGCCTCTGGCAAGACCTCTTTGCACTTCTTTTAGGGCAGATGTGGAGACAAGCTGTTGTAGCTCAAAGTCGTATGAACTTGATAGGAAATGCTTGTGGTCACTGTTACACAGGTCTGGCAGGCTACATTTGATGGGGAAAATGAGTGATTTTCCTATCAAGGGAAAGCTCGGATTTTTGCTACTTCTTTTCTGCTGAAAACGTTTAGTTTAAAAGCATAGCGGATGCTGGTGAGATGTTCTGTGTATACTGTTGCTCAGGAACAGCCTTTCATTCACTTCCATTTTCCACAGAAAGCAGAACCTTCAGGAGCACCAAAGAAGTCCTTCTCCATATTCTCCTGTTGCTTTTTTGAGAGCTCTGCTTCACACAGATCACTAAATTTTTAGTCACTAAATAAGCCGCCCTCCACAGACAACAGAATTTACATGATGCTGTACAAGGCTGATCTTGGAAGGCTTGCCATGGCACTGAAAATAGCAGACTACCTTTTCTTTTGTTTTGTCTGACTCTTTCTCCTCTAGAACTAAAGGAAAAATGGTAGCCTTACATAGAACCTATCAGCCTCTCTCCTTTTCTGTTAGCAAAGTGCTGGGCTAATAATTTTTCAAACTATTGTTTGCATTTTAAGCCATTTAGAAATCTCTTACCCAGGATATGAAGCCCACTTCTGTAGAGTCTCTTCATCATCATTGTCGCACAAATCTGCAAATGCTGCTTCCAGATCTTCTAGCTGATGAACACGGTTTTCTACACAATCCAGCAAGCCCTCCTTCAAATAAATACATATAAAAGTATGTTAGGAAAAACGAAAGGTAAGAATGTCATGGCTTACCCTATGATTTACATTCTGAAATGATTGATCTACTGGTAGTGGGGAATCAGAAACAACCGATTCATTACTACAGAACATCCTTTTAAGAGAATCAGAATGAATGCCTGCAGAAGCTGTTATACCTTCAGAATAAATCACCTCTCTTTGCTCTGTCTTTCCCACAACAAATAAAAAAAAGCCACATCTACATTCTGGCAGAATACACTGGGGAGAGCTAAGAAACTGTATATGACTAATTGTTGGATTTGTTTCTATAGCACTGAAATGCTCAGATGAGTACAAGCTTTACATTCTTATGATGAAAGGAGAATTTAATTTTTTAAGTTTAAAAAAAAAAAATTATTAAATCAAATGCATTTTCAGAAAAACAAAACAAAACGGGCTATTTGATGCTTTGAGGCTGTTTCAACTCTGTGTGCCTGAAAAAACATGGAATTAATTTAAAATGTCGGTTATTGCTCTGATCCTGCAAAGGTTTATACCCTTTCTTAAAAAGTTCAGAACACATAAAGAGGCAATCTTCTTGGAGTGAGGCTACATACACGAATACAGTTGTACATGCAAACATTTGCAGAAAGAGATCTTACATAACATGTCAACTGAAAAGCAATGCTTGGCATATTTGGTATTAAAAATGCAGTGGTGTGTGAAGGAAAATTATTAAAAAGCGCATTGGAATAGATGGGTAACAATTAAGAACATAACAATTCCCTCTTAGGATTCTGCTGGCTGTATCATATAACAAATGCTGCTTCTTTTGGCCAGTGATGTCAACTTTGGGCTAATTTTTAAGAGGAGCTGAGGGTATCAACCGTTCATGAAGTACAGCTTCATGATCCTATCCTGGGGTATGAATAAGATACTTTTCTAAGCAGCACCAGCAACTAACCTTAAAGACACGTTCGATCCCCGTCTATACCTCTTAAAAAACAAAACCAAACAAAAATACCCCACACACCACATTATCTTGCAGTATGATAGAAATGTACACCTAACCGTACTCTGGAACTATGAAAACAGATTTTAAGAAACTAGACATCTAGGATATTTTCTGAAACTTCGAAAAACACGAAGTTCACTAGCTTTCTACCTTCAAAGGCTTTAAATTGACTGTTTTGCTATAAAATCATCCATGAATCTAGTCTCGCCTTGTTCAGTTCTACACCTATCCATTACTTACTGTCTGCTAACCATTTCAGTTGCCTCCTATAAATTTGCTGGCTTTTGTAAATAACTTATGCCCTGACATCGTATTGGGCACTTAAATCACAAGTGTTTACCCCTTTTACATTTAACTACCTTTTAAATAGGTACCTGTTTTTATTGCTGATTGACTAAGAAATATGAAAATCAATTTGACAATCTTCCACATATCTCAATTTCTTTATATACACATATTAATTAGGATTCATTAATCTGTGATAATTATATGTAGTGAATCTTTCTGTAATAGTGTTCAGATGAGATTACAAAAGCAAAGACAAGATCTTGTTTAGAAATTACTTGGTGTAATGACCATTAGTATGGCTGTCTCTGTGGTTTGGTCTCAGGGCTGAATGACTATTTTGGCAGCTACAGCAGGCTTACATTTCCATGATTCAGAAGCACACAATGCATACAATGAAAAGTACATTACAGTGGTATAATACCATCCTTTCCACATCTAAATAAATAGGTAAAATACCAGTTAGGCATTCAGCACAGATCTGGCTATCAAGGAAGAGCAACTAGGGCAAGGAAGGGGAGACTCTGGAGGGGGGGAGGGGGGGGAAAAACACCAACGCAAAACAAAAAAAACCCAAACCAGAACCCTGTTGAGCCATAAAAAGAACAAGATTGCAGATGACTTACTATGTTTTCATTTCTTCCTCGTCAAATACCACTTGTTTACAGAAATTAATTTTCACACTTACGCTAAATATTTATGCAATTCACATGTTTAACCAAAACATTTAATAGGAAAAGAATTCCTAAGATGCTGCTGATTAGCATTCAGCATGCTGCATAGCTTAATTGGAGACCACTTCATTAAGCACCTTTCATAGGTTCTTTCCTTGTTGTAACTTATTTTTATTGGGTAAATCAAAAGAATCATTCCCTCATACATCCCACAAGGACATACCATACCTCTGTTGCATTTCTATGAGGTTTCTTGAAATTGTATAACTCTTGCAAAAGCTCATATTCTGTCTTTGAAAAAGAAAATAGAGGCAAAAAAATTAGACTCTTCAAATGAGAAACAAACTCCTCAAAGCCTTCCTTCTTCAAAAAAAGAATCTGATCGCCAAGATCATTCCTCTTCTCTAGCACTGCAGACAACTCTATAAATGCAGGTGAGGAAGAGGCTGTGAGGCTTGAGAAAGCAATACTTCATGGCCTCAGCCAAACATTTTGGGACTGCTTAACTTTAAACCTGACTTCAAGAACACAGCTTTAAAAGCTAAGTATTTACAGTCTGTTAGTTAAAGAGTCTCTGAAATTAAACATACATGTTGCTGAACTAAGGTCCCAATGACATGCTGAGTAAAACTGAGATGGTAGATTTAGGCAGACAAAACCAACAGGAGAGTACGATTGTAAAGGAAAACAGGACAGGTAAAGGGTTCAGGCTGGCTGGCCAACAAGTCCACAAGTAAACTATTACATGGGCTTGTCAGCCCTACTCCTTGATAATATTCAGGTTTAATTAATCAAGGATAAACAGATCTCATTATTTACTTAACAGCATTAAAAAAAGTGAACACTCATGAATTTTTCAGAGCAGAGGGAGAAAGGAAGGGTAGACTATTCAATTTTTACAGACACACAAAGCATCTTCAGGGCAATGTTTTGGATTTTAAACTTTTTTGGTGGGAAGACAATACTCTTCTGGATTGGTGAATTATATTTGCTTTTTAGCTCTTCCTTGGATTCTTACATTTCAAGTGTTAACTTAGGAAAAATTTTCAGATGGAATTATCATAATTTACAATAGAGGGAACATAATTAAGAAATATTAACTGCAAATGAAATCATTATATCAAAAAAGGTACACTGGGTGCTCTGTGCAAGTTCACTTCTGAAAG
This sequence comes from Fulmarus glacialis, assembly GCF_000690835.1. NCBI lineage: Eukaryota > Metazoa > Chordata > Aves > Procellariiformes > Procellariidae > Fulmarus > Fulmarus glacialis. The sequence goes on along the minus strand of NW_009234835.1, from coordinate 8,011 downwards.
TGGTTCCTAGAACTGAGAACCTATCATAGCACAAAACCAAAAAAAAAGCACAAGAAACAAAACAACCCCCCACACCACCACCGCCGCCAAAACCCAACAAAAAACAACCCCTTAAAAAACTCCTCCGTTAGTTTATTCAGAACGTATTTCAAGCCCGAAGAGGGGTATTGAATTTTATTCTTATATGGCAAGATCCCTACAGTGCTTTCCCTTTGCTGTACGTTTCTCTGTGATTCAGAACAACTGGCATTGCACATTGTCTGAAGATACCGTAATCATAAATACTGAATGTCAGAAGCTAACAGAGGTCAGGGACATTATATTCACTTCTTTATGGTGAACAAGGAAGCCGTAGTCTAGCTGAAACTCAAAGATGTCAGATGTTCTCCAGCACAGGCTGAAGTTAAAACAGTGTTAAAAAGAGATTTAAATGCTAGAGTCAGGATATTGCAGAATTTGTAAACCTAAATGCCACACCCAATTTTCAGGGCACATTAGTCAGTTCCTAAAAATCCTGTTCATGTCAAGAAAAGGTGCTAACTGCTTTGCACCTTTGAGGATCTACATATTTATGACTCTATACAGGTGAGCTACCTTTGCTTTGCAGCCAAGTTATAACTGGAATATGAGGCAGAGTCTTAAGCTCAAAGCCATGGCATCAGAGACAAAAGATGCTTACTCATCCTTATACTCAGCAGTCCAGACAAAGGAAATGAGAGTAACAGCCTCTTTGGTTACCACTCTTTGGATAATCAACACCACCATGCCTTTTTGAAAGGCAGAGTCTCCTGATAGCATTGTGGCTTTCCAACATCATAAAAAAGGATATAATCTGTCATCCCTTCCTGATAAATCTTGCTGTGGGTATTTGGAACATTACCTCTTGAAACCCAAGCATAGCTTTTATGACCCAAGCAAAAAGCAGAAGTGAGCCATACACCTCTTGAATGTGCACTCAATACTGATTTCAAATGTAAGGTTCTACCCCTACTAGGTTGTTGAAATTCTCTGGAGCATACACTCCCTTAGAATATCTCTCCTTCCAATATTACCCTGAATCATTAATCATAATCAGCTGATCTGCTAATTTAGCTTAGATGAAAGTTTCTCCATAGACATAAATGCTAGGACTGCTACTCTTTCGTGAATGGTTAAGAGGCCTCTCCATTGTCATGCTTACCTGTGTGTACATTTCTTTGAATGGATTTTTAACTGAAAAAAAATCTAAGTCAATGTCTAAAACATATGCATCCCCTTTCTGCAGTACTTGGCAGACATCTTTAACAACTTCCCTTATTGGGCATTCACTGTTTCTGAGAGCGCTTGAAGCTGAGCACTCTGACAATGTTTCTGCCTTGTTCGGGGCACTTGCATTTTGTACTTTCTTTTTCTTCAGACTTGGGGTGCTGTGATCAAGGTCACCAGGAACCACTGATGAAGAGGCAGAAGCGGTGCTTGCTGTGTCATCTGTATTTAGCTTCAGTCTCTTAGCAGATACTACTTTGCCATTTTCTTCCTGGCTGTTTGATGCTTCAGTAGGATTGATGAGAATGACGTGTAAATTTAAAGGCTTCTGGTTTTCTAGCTGATCAGCAGGGACATAAAGACCATCACTTAAAAAGTAATGATCTGTACCTGTAACCCTACAATTGACAATAACTCACAGTTAATATACATCTTTGCAAAGAGCTTAGGAAAAAGCATGTACACTTAAGGGATCCTGAGAAGGATGAATAGATGTTTGATGAGTTACAAAAGCAATAAAATTTTGCACACTGAATTATTTATTTTAATCCGCAGGTTTTTAAATTGAAGTTTTTTCTACTTCTTTATTGCTGAATCAATATATTAAAATTCACTCTATATTTTTTATGATAGCCCTACAAGGTTTTTAATGGATAAGAAAAAGATTCTACGTTATGTGCTACTAAGGTTAATTTGCCATTGAATTGCAACATCCAGAATTTAACAAGGTATTGTCAATATTATGGCATATAAGACTGCAAAGCTATGGATATTTTGTCTTGGATTGCCTATTTTTTAAGGAAAATTCTGTTCGTTGTGTTTGAGAAGTGCCCTGAAACCCACGGATATTGATTTAGTAAAAGTAAAATATTATGAATTAATAGATAGCATTTAACTTTTCTTTACCACCAATAGAGATTCCCTATTCTAAGTGGTGGAGAGCAGGCAACTCGAGGATGAATAGCTACATATCAATGGTGTCCACTTAATTAAAAACAAACAAACAAACAAAAACCATCAACGCTAAAAACTCCGCTTACAGTGAAAATTTAAAGAATATTATTTTCAAGACATATTTCAGTACATTAAGCCTTAAGCATCATAAATTCAGAGTAAAAAATAAGCTTAAGAAGAAGCGTGAACTTCTGCTCACTTGCATTAAGGCCTCATTTGATTACAGGGAATCATTATCAATCAACCACAAAGACAAATAATTTCATGAGCAGCAGAAATTTGAAGCTTAGTTCCCCCGTGTCTTGTGGCCGGATTATCCTAGGCCTGCTAAGGTGAGAGCCTGGATCACAACTTCATCTTGTTGATGGGGCATTCACAGGCCCTCTTCACAGAAATTCTCCAGGGTTCAACACGAGCTCATGCTACAGCCTTTCCCGTAGTGGGACACTAACTAAGACATCTATTGGCTATCCAGCCACCTTTTGTCAACAAAACTTTTTAGGAAGTTTGTATTTCTGAGGACTCTTTCC
>NW_009234835.1:0-5251 GCF_000690835.1 Fulmarus glacialis | reverse complement strand
TTCCCTTTCTTCCTTGATGATTTTTGTAAGCCTAGAACCTGAAGAAAAGGTACCTGACCATCTGCAAAAGGCAGCTGGAAATGTTGTTTTCAAGGTTGCTAAGGCAACCAGAGGATCTGTGGGAGAGCTATTCAGCCATCATGAAGTATTTCTATATGTGTGCTAGTTCTCATGATTAAATGTAACCGAAAGCACCAGCTTTTTTCTTACTATTTAGGTTTACTTTACGCCTCAGATTCAGAATTGTAGAGCTCTTGTGTTTTATTTTAGGTGGAAAACCAAAGTATTTCTCTGCTGCCTTCTGTTAAACTTGCTTCAAAAGATTCTGATATGCTGGCAAAAGACATGATTTGTAAACGTCCATTCAAGCTGTACAAAATCACAATGCAGTGAATATGATGCGAAACTGTCATTGACTGCATCCCACAGAATGAGGAGCTCTGACCGGAACTTGAATCACAGAATGATTAAGATTGGAAGGGACATCTGGAAGCCTCTCATCAATCATCTGATCAAAGCACGACTAACTTCAAAGCTAGATGAGGCTGCCCAGGGCCTCGTCCAGTTGAGTTTTGACTTTGTCAAAGAATGGAGAATTCACCATCTGCCTGTGTACCTGTTTCAGTGCTTAACTAGTATATTAACTTAAAAAAGCAACAGAACCCAAAATACCAAACAAAAAACCACACGAGAAAAACAGAATCATTGAGGGAAGGGAAAAGGTTTCTCCTCTTATTCAGCACCAGTGAGGTCACATTTGACATACTCTGCCCAGGTTTGGGCCTCCAGGACAAGAGAGATGACAACAAACTGAAGAAGGGCCGCTAAGGTGATTAGAGGGTCAGAGCACAGGCTTGGGAAGCTGAGGGAACTGGGTTTGTTTTGTCCTGATAAGGGAGGACTGAGGAGGATCTAATTGCTGCCCTCTGTTACCCAAATTCTCTGTTAAAAATTACTGCTTTCTGAGATGCTGACTTTAATGAAGAGAACTAATTTAAAATTTGGGTAGCTTAAATGAAATGTGAATAGCTAGAATTACCTATAAAAAAAAGAAGTTAAGGCACAATTTCAACTGTACCCAGTCACACAAATAGTCAGTCACATTAGGTCCTACGGACCTCACAAATACAAATTAAATTTTCATCTTTATCCAAGAATACAAAAAACCCCCACCCATGAAAAGCTAGAGAGATAGTCTTTATATTATTAGCATATGGCAGCAGAAAATTTACCTTATTGTAGTTGTTGATATGTCTTTCCCAATTAAAAAATGGTGTTTTCCTTCCGAGATCTGCTGAGCCCACGGTGGGTGAAGCCATACTACTTGAGAAATATGGCCAGCATAAACAGCAGGCATAATCCAGTTCTCAATACTTAATTCACTGTAATGAATGGAGAAAGGCTGGAGATAACACTGTTACTTTCCCTGTAAGTAAAACATTGTCAAGAACACAACAAACATCTTCCACATTTTGAAAGCCCCCATGTAAATCATCTGAAATTAGTACTCTGTGTAAGGTTCACATCATCAAAGAAAGAAAAAGAGGGAAATCTTTATTCATAAGACAGACCACAAATGTCTACAGTAGAAATTAAAAAGTTAGGATTATAGAGTGCAATCAGCTTCACTCTTAGTACGGCACTTCGATTATGAACTACATGGATTTGTTGTCCTTTTTCTCTTGATACATCACACAGAGGAAAGTACAAGGACCATCATCAACACTGTTCTAAATAACTTCAACTGACCTTAAGGAGTATTTTATTGTAAAGTGCTCTAAGTAGATTTTAAATACAATCTCAATAATACAATCTCAATAATTAAAGTGAGTCAATCAGCACCGACAGAATAGCAACTTTCCTGATTATCAACACCCTATTTTTTTAGCTGTATGATATAACCCACAAAACTTCTTATTCATCCAACAAAGAAAATAAAATATGGACTACGGGTAGCATGATACAATTACTTACACGCCAATTACATTATCTTCTCATTGCTGTAAATCACCGTAACACTGAAGCAATCGATACTTATTTTAAGACAGGAAAAGAAAGACAATAGCAAAGATCACTCTGTGGCTTGTTACCTACCTAAGAAATTTGGGAAGAATATTGGTCATAATGATCTTAATAGGAAAATCTTGTTCAACTTCACATATTCACCATGCCAACATAGGAGATGTGATTTCAATCTCAAAGTCAATTTTTCAGTATGAAAAGAGAAAGGCTGTTTTAAAACCACAGCTCTTCAGACATAAAGCATCTACTCAGGGTGCTGTCCTGTAACTCAGAGGAACTAGTTGGCCTAATAACATGATATACTACTGAACAACTAAACACTGTAAGTCTTAAATTGCTTGATATGTGACTTAAATATTCGACAACATTCAAAAAAAACAAACATAACTTTTTCCATCCAAAAAAAAAAAGTTTTCAGCAAAAGTGAAAAGACAGAAGGTACAACTTGAGGCTGACTTACACCTCTTTGTTCATATGTCCTACGCAGTCATACCAATATTCACTGTAAATCAAAGCCAGCGGGAAGCAGACTTAAAGTATTCTGATACAGTATCCAGGACTTACCTAAAAAGAGCTTCTTTGTCAAATACAGTGTCTGCAGGCATATTCACAGGAATAAGAAGGTCTGGATGGGAATCAAGATGAACAAAGCTGATGTTACTGGCAGGAAGATGCTTTGAACCAATGGCACGATAGATGAAAGGCAGCACCTAAAACAACAGAGATAAAAATATTTCCATTGTAACCAGTGAGCTGAAAATGCAATGGCTTTAACAGCAAAACCACTAGTCCCACTCTTATTCCTTTAGAATTTGGGTTAGAGGGAGGAGGAGACGGAAAACAATACAAGGGGAAAACAACTCCAGCAGCAAGACAGCTCATGAACTGTAATCATTATGAGCCCAACAGTTCCGCACATGAGAAGCTGCTGAAGAATCATAGCTTTACTCCCTCTTTCCTTCTTTATCAGAAGTCTTGTTCGCAGAAGCTCTTCTCACTAATCATTCAACTCAATTCCTATTTTTTTTTTAATTTATAATGCCTTTCCTCTTCTGCAGAACATTGTCCCTACATTGCCTTCTCCATGCTATAAAGCTTCCTCACCATGCATGGGTGCTGTGGAGATAAAAACATCTCATTACTTGTGTTTTATAAGAGTGAAAACTGACCCACCATCATTTAAAGTTTAGCTGATCTTTTAACCTATCCCCCTTGAAGAAAGGGCTTAATTCCTAATCTCTACATGATTTAATGGCTGCAATAAAAAGACTACCTTTCTCAACTGCGCAACCTTATCCCCTGCTGAAGGTCTTCAAAGGTGGGAAAACAGGAGATGAGGCAACTCACCAACCTACAGTGTAGTGAACCACTGAAGTGCAATAATGTAGGGTGGCAAAATGAGCAAACTGATGGCTGATTCATGATACCTCTTACACTGAACTGCAGCACATGGAGTCCCTCCCACAGTTACAGGACAGTAACTGCCTTAGCTGCCAGAACAAATCCAGCAAGGACATTTATATAGGGAATGTGAAGACTGTAAAAGGACCCGGCAATAAAAATTACACGATCTCTACATTATAACAGAAACGGAGCTCATTTTTTGGCATAAAACTGATTAAGATGACAAATCCTGTGTACTGCATGGGCATAACCATAAAACGTGACTGACAGCTGAAATTTGGACTGTATTCAATCTGTTTAGTAATAAATTCTTCAGTTTACCCACTACATATGCAATAATATGTATACTACTGTAACAGTAGATAAAAAAAGTTTTAAAATAACAAGGGTTCCCTGATCCATGACTTTTACTTCTTTGGAAAAAGGAAGCCATCCGGCCCACCTGAAAAACCTACAATCTTTGCAATTAACGTTAAAAAGTTCTCCTACTTTGTATTAAGAACAAAATTTCCTTTATACCAACTGTTATTATTAATCAAAGTACGATGCATCTAGTGATGCCTTGCCCTAGAGGAAGATCAGTGTCAGCAAAGGACCATAAAAAGTTTCTGTGAAGTTCTTACACTTTGGGATGAAAGGCCATATATGCTTTATGCAAGATAGACCAATGCATGTACACACATATACTGAAAACACATCGTATATATTTAGTATGAATAGAGTTTGTTAAGTTAATTGAAAACAGAAGTATAGAGAGTAAAACAAAGACAAATCATTAACAGTCATTATCTCAGTACTCCTATCACAGTGATACTCAGTCCCTGGTTACCACTGAAAACCAGCTACCACAGCATCATATATTTCAGTGAGTCTTAGCATAAGTGACCTGCATTAAACTATTTACTTACAAGTTCAGAACATTATTTTCTTTAATAAACTTTATTACACTAAAATTTTCTGTTTGCAAAACACTGATAGAGTTAATATTTTTCACTTTTTCCTCCACAAAGTCTTCATGCCCCCAGCAATCCTCACTAAGTCAGTGGGCTTCTGCACCACTGGGTAAAGAATCTGCTTACTTAGTACTAATGCCTCAGCTTCTGCTACCATAAACAAACCATATGAGAAAACAGAAACAGCAGTTCAAAAGCGACTCCTTCTTCATGCCCTTATTTAATTACTTAACTAAAAAAGAGAGTTCCAAATTTAACATTTCTCATCAAGTGGCAGTCAATCTGCTTGTTAGGATGTGATTTATTTACCAATTTGCCGTTGACATGCCATATACTGTGTAGGGTTGAGTTTCCAAGTACTGCACTAATGCCTAGCTAATTCTAAGAGCAGTGTAACGTAGGTATTATTTCCTTTTAACTGTAGCAACTACGACCCAAAGAAGAAAAAAAGAAGTCGGCAATAATTGCTTAAAAAGATGCCAAAATCCGAGCATTAATTAACTTAATCACTGAACCGGGAAGGAAATTCAGGTCACCTGGGCAATGAGCTTCATTTACGTTTCATTAGTGAAAGAGAGCGCGGGTCGGAGGTCTGTGCACGGCTGTGGAGGCGCGGGCTGCTCCCAGGGACGCGCCGGCAGCGGGTAGAACCCGCTTACATGGCGGGGAGGCGCGTCCTGCCGGGAGGCGGCCGGCGGCTGCACAGGGGTTCCACCGGGCATCTCCCTTCGCTTCCACCTACCAGACCAAGCCTCCACGCCGGGAGGAAGAAAGAAACTAAGCTACTCCCCATGCACCCCCCGAGGGACTCCCCATTCCACGGCCCGGCCCGGCCGCCCAGCGCCGGGCACTCACGTCCTGGTGGTCCTCCA
>NW_009234834.1:0-4140 GCF_000690835.1 Fulmarus glacialis | reverse complement strand
TCTGACTTTTAAAGACTGAGGCAAAGAAGTTATTAGCAAATAACTATTTGGTCTGATTGAGTATTGGGTTCCCTACTCTTTTTTTTGTTGGTGGTGGTGAGTGAATTTTCCTTTAGTACGGCTGCAGGTTTCCTTTTGATTTATAGGTATGCAGCCTTAACGAGCACAGTCTATCAAGTGATTTATACTTACATAAATATCAAAACTTCTTCCTATCAAGAGCCGTAATATATAATTTTTTCCGGTTATTTTTTAACTTATCTAATTTTAATATATAAAAATATTTTCTCTTAATGCATGTTAATTCCCGTTCTTTATTTTTAATGAACTGCAAAACTACTGTCTCCAGCTGCCCTGAATGCACATTTATTTGCCCACATCATTTGTAGTCATATCACTTTATCTGCTTACCTCCCAAGCTATCCTTGAAGCCTGAGTTTTCTGTAGTTGAGATACTGTCTTCAGGAATCCTGAAAGTAAAAGTTAAGATAAGATTTCACTTGATGTTGTACAGTTACTTGGTATTGCACAAGACTATTAATTTAAAGTAGTACATATATTGCTATAATAGGCTTCTTGTTTATCAAATAAAATCAAAAAAAGTTGAATATATGTGAAATTATACAATGTAAAATTGAGTGATATTTATATTCTGCATAGATTCTTATTACTATGGAACAATTTCTGCACATGGAAATGTTAATTATATTAGTTCATATTTTTGTAATTTAGCTTATTTTCCTTATTAATAAAAGAAGATGTGAAATATTTCAAGATCATTAAAGTAATGAATATGCAACAAGATAAAGCAATTTAGGTGGAACAAGATTTGGAATTGTGTTTTTAGCACAGCAGAACTGGCAAATGTACAAATGACTGAGATGCAAACATGCATCATTTTCTTCTATCAAATGCAAACCAAAAAAACAAACCCTCTTTCAATATGGCTAGAAGAGTGTTTCTGTATGATATAAAAAATGTTCTTCTGATCTATGATGATGCTATAGGGAAACATTAAAGGTTCTGAAGCAAAAGGAAATACGCACTTTAAAATTCAATGTTGTTAAAGCATGTCAATGCATTCAAACCACCCAGATCTACAATCATTTTTTGCTTATTATCATAAGAATCCTTACTACCTTAAGTTACCTTGGTCTTCATTGGTGCCATCAAAAACCTTAAAAGACTTTTGGATAGGATTATTGCAGGAATTGAACCTTAATTGGAACTTAATCTCTGTAATTATGCATAATTATCCATGTTTATTACTCCTACGATGAGCACACATTTTTCTTTAGCTGTAAGGCAAAATAAGTTAAAGCTTCTAGAAGCATTGGATAATATGATTTGTATGCACTTCACTGACTTTATTAGGCTGTATAGTTTTAAAATTCAATTAAAAATGTATTTTCATTCTTTGGCCTTTGACTTTGGTAAGGAACATGAATGGAGAAAAGAACAGGTCTTGATGGCAAGTGACAGCCTTTCATTTCTTTTATTCCTTGAAACATGGGCGAAAAATGATGTAGCACTGTCCTTTGCATGACTTCTTTCCATTCTGAAATATTCAGATGAACCAATGTACAAACACAAGGGAAAAGAAGGGCACATTTAATCCAGTTTTATTATTTTTCAAAGATAAGTATGATTAAATCAGACTCACTTAGCCTCAGTCTTTACTTGGGTCTATTTAAACTACAAGTCATGTTGGTTGTCACCCCAGGGAGTATATTTGTGATAACGCGGCACAGTCATTTGTAAAACTACTCTTCATAACTAATGCAACTTGCTTGGATGAGTTTCACCATTTGTAAAGAAACAGCCACATGCTGTGACTTCTGTTTGAGCATATTAAGTTTTCTGAGCTCAATCTTTTAAAATTTGATAGTTGTGTCAGCAGGTTTTATATTCAGTGGCCATTACTGTCATTAATCCTGTGAAATCAGTTATGAGGTTAGATCCATTTACTATTATAATCACAACTACCATTGCACCTGCCTCAGAGTTACTTACAGATATAACTGTGCTCCAGGGATAAGGAAACACTGTGGTTGTGCAAAGCGTTCAAAATGCACTACTGTTCTGATTTGGTAGTAATAATTTTGTATAAGGAAAAACTAAGACAAAGTCCCAAACTTTTTTACTCCATTCAGTTTTTCTTGTTTAACAAGAAAGTACTGTGTGATTTCTAAAAATTTAGTGGATGGTAGTGCTAATAAGGGATATGATGTCAGTGCTGTTTTCTTTTGTATGTTCCTGTCAAATCAGCTAATGATTACCATTAGGAATTAAAGCCTAATTTAACATGTTATGTGTCATGATGAAAGGTGACAGTAATCAAACTATATATGTTATTTAATTTTTTATGTATTTTTTCTTTACCTTGTGGGAAAGATCACTTGCATTTTCAGTATCATGTATTATTATTGAACAAGAGAAAATACAGATGTGCAACAAATTTAAGTAAAGAAGCTTGATAGTTGCTATTGATTATATCAAAGTTAGATAGATGTTAAGATGTCATTAACCAGAAGTTGAAGGATAATTATATATATCCATGTCTATGTCTGGGTGTGGCTCTGGGTGTGTGTGCGCTTTTGATTTTGCTAGCTAACTTGAATTTCTGAAATCTGGGAACAATGAAATAAGAATGTATGCATGATCAAGACTGTCACACGGAAAACTTGAGAATCATACTTTATCACTCAAAAAGAACCATATCCTAAAAGTGTTAATCTGCACCTAAAGAAAAATATACCCTGGTGAATGGTTCTCTGATGACTAGATTATCTAAAAAAAATATACTTGATGGATCAAGCTAAAGAAAAGAGAACTCTCCTATGGGAAAATCAATTAACTTATACAGAGATCAAACCTTAAGCCATTTGGAGAATGATCAAAGTTACCTATAAATAAGAGCATAAATGGAGTCCTATCTAGATAGGCTTTACAAGACTGAAGCAAACACCACTGAGTTGTACAAATCCCCTTTTTCTTCAGAACTGTTACGCATAATTGATCAATCTGATATCCTGCATCATTCTGCTACTAATGTAGGTATTGCCATATTGTTAGGTAAGGGAATTTTTTGTATCTGGTTGAAGGATTTGTTGATAGTGCTTAGTTTGGTTACCCTCTCAGACTTGCTAGCCACACTGATTGTCACAACTAGTGGCGACTGAGCAACCCTGGCTGTAATTTAAATGCTGCTCTGTACCAAGATAACTTTAAACCAAGTAATGCAAATGTAAAGAAAAAAAAAAGTGATTGCGTATGAAGTACAAGCCACATGTGTTTCCTTTTTCAGTTTTAGGACCTCCAGTATTGTTATTGCACCAGTAATGCTTGCACGGAATTAATCATAGACGTACCCACAAGGCAAAACGTTATGAGAAGCTCTTTGTACTTTGGAAAAGTGCGCAGCTCTGAAGAGCGGAGGGAGCTGGAAGGCTTCCCAGCACGATGGGGCATTCTGGAGTTCTGGAGTTTTCCGAAAATACACTCCTTTGATTCTATTAGAACAATTCTGATGTTTGCCTTCAATGAATATTGAAGCTAACGGTAATATAAGTTTATTCAAACTTACAATGGTAGAAATGGTTAAGGAAAACATACATAAAATAGAACAAGTGGATTCAGGCCCAACCTGGTGAAGGAACAAAGGCAATGAAGGTGGACTATCACATGAAATAAGTGGGCATTTACATTATTCGGTAGGACTAAGTGGGAGCTGCCTTCCTCTTTGCAAATCTGCATCTAATACCACTGAATATACATTCCCAGCATGGAGCATGTTATATAGGATGGGACACAGCTTGATCAAACAGGATTATACAGTTTCCAAACATTTGCCTAAGTGTTTGTTTCAGAATGTAACGATGCAGATTTTGAACCAAAAAATATTACCTGTTCTTTGTGCCAGTTTCTCCTACTCTTTGCATTCTCCTCAATACTGTAGGGTAAATGCTGTTGAATTTAGCATTAAAAATTCCACTGATCTCCATGAAACTAATGTTTCATATACTGGATCATATACCCTGAAGAGTATAAGAGGGTTTATTACTATTTCTTGAAGTAACATTACGTAACAACATCCATAAATTCCTGTAAGTTAGTCCTGCCCCTCCCCTCCCCTTCCCT
>NW_009234833.1:0-9004 GCF_000690835.1 Fulmarus glacialis | reverse complement strand
TTTTTTTTTTTTCTTTTTTTTTTCCTTTAAGGTCATTAGGATACTAATAGTAAGTCTCCTAGTCTTTCTTTTATTTACATATTTATCAAAACTGACTAAAACCATTATGTGAGGAAGTGTGACCTAGAAATAAGAACTTTTCCTGGAGCTGGTTTAGAAATATCAACATCTGTTTTCTGCCGCTACTGAAAAACTTTAGTAAGCGTTATTTTGTGGGTTTCAGGGAGGGGTGTTCAGAAAAATATCCCGGTTCTTTTGACACTTCATTGGCAAAACTCAAAAAATCATTTGATACTGAAATGTTCAGCGTTGGACTTTTCAAGACAAAAACAGTATTTCCATTTTGAAGTGTTTGCTTTACGTAGCTGATACCTCAATATAAAAGGTATTTCTGAACTGGCACATGATAAGTTTCAATTTTAAAAATGTTGAGGCTTTTAATAAAAATATTTGCTTTAAGATCTGTTTTAAGGACATTTTATGGTTTCAAGAACTTTGGTTCTCTCTATATTTCTTAAAAAATGTTCAGAATTTCCTGAAAATTAATTCTTAGTCAGGTTTTACACGGCAATTATAGACAGCTGATAATAGCTACATTTCCTTTTAAAATCTTATCATCTTTTAACAAATCTCTCCATAAATCATTCTGAGTTTTAAAAGCAATAATCCTGAATGGAAATTAAAAGGCAAAAATGTAGAAAAGTTATCCAGGAAAAATGTTTTGAAACTCTCAAGTCTTGATTCAGTGTTGATGCTTTTATTCTTTACATACAATTTCAAATTGAAAAAGCTATGCAAGGGGAAAATTAGATTGTTTCCTGAACTTTTTCTAAATTAAAATCTGATGGAATTGTTATTTCTGAATTTCATAAATTTTAGACAAACAAGTATTTTCCTATGGAAAATGTTCTTCATAATTTTTCAACTGGTTATAACCAGTTGCACACTTCCCCTATAAGTACTTCCTAACCTAAGCTTTAAATTCTTTTACTACTACTACAATTTAAAAAAATAAATCTTTGTTACTCTTCTACAATTTTGATTGTTCCTTCGGCTTCTAAATCCTACACTTTAAGTAATTTCTGTCCAAAGATATGCTGCTTGCTTTTTTGATTAGATAGATTATCTAATCTTTTATTTCCATGAGTAAGCAGAGAACTTTAAACCACCCCCGTCCCTGGTAAGTTCAACAGTGCATACATGAATAAAAAACTCATGATAAATAAAGGAATATTTGCTGAGCTATCTTGCCTCTGCAAGACAGCCAAATGTCTCTTGTTGAGACCAAGATTTTTCACATTATTTCTGTAGTCTATGCCTCTCTCTTACTCTACTACAGTACTAGAAGACAAATAAGGAGGGGATAAAAATATGGTGTTGCTGGTAGATGACTGTTACCTGGTCTTGTGAGCTGACCTAATGATGCCTGACATCCTCAACTGAATTCAAACACAGATTAGAAACCATAAAAAACTTTTCTTTAGTCATTTTCACAGAAAGGAAGAATGGGCCAATAATCAGAGCACTAGTCATAAATATAAGAAAATAGGATTCAATTAAATATGTCAACATTTGTATATGACCTTAGATAAATTACTTACGTTAAATTTTCAACAGTATTTGGTAGCCAATGTGGAATTAATCTCACTTAAATTTAACTGTCAAAAGTGAAAGCATTTAACGTAAGTAGTTGTATTAGATCTCTTTTCAGGCAATGAAGTAGAAAGATATGTCCCTCTAGAGCAAATGTCATTCCACTTATCTTTTTCTGCCTCTGAGAGAACCTATGTAATTAGCTTAAACTAAATGCTTTGCTCTTATAACTTTATCCAAAATGAACCGATGATTTCTGTGACTAAGTTCTCTAGTGAGTGGTACTTTTCCAATGCCAGCAATAACCTGAGGATAACTGTATCATGTGAGATGAGCCGATAAATTGGTAACAGGTGACATGGTTGTCCTAAAAGAAAATTGCGTTCTTAACGTTTAAGTGCGTGGCACACCTACAGCATTCTGAAACTGGGCAAGTGCTAGGTCACTTAAAATACACAAAGTCTCCTTTGAGGAAAGATGGTTATGTATGTAATGTGTGTGTGGAAATGTGTGTGTCCACATATACACCTACACACAAGAATGCAAATTAATATGACTAATATATATGCATAGATTTTCCTCGTGAATACATGCTGCATCTGACTTCATCTTTGCCACTGCAAGAGAAAGACATCACAGGATGTTTTTCCTTAAGGATACAGCAGGAGACAATGAATGTGAGTCTAAACATGTGGTTCAACACAAACATTTTAGATATTCAGCATGGGCACAATAGAACTAATAACTAAATCAGGGGAAGAGGAAGAATGGGGCTTACAGAGCCTTATATAACATAACGTGGCACTTGAAAAATTATATGTTGAGTACTTCACTATGCAAATAGAAACTCTGCAAGAATATGATCACAAGGTTCCCCAGTGTGTACATTAGAAGATGAATAAAAGGGCAATTAGAAATGCAATATATATATGCCACTTACTTTCAGAAATGCATCTCTTTTCTCAATCATTTAATCATATTTTGTGTTTTACACTCAATAAAATTAATTTTATGAACATATTTCAAGTTAGTATTATTTCATTATTGATTTGCAAGTCCTACTTCTGTATTGGCATTGCAATTCCCCCTTTGTATTCTGCTTTTTTGTTTTGTTTGTTTGTTTGCTTGCTTCATAAGTAATTTTAGTTCACTCTCTTCAGCCTAATTAAACATGGTGGAAAAATTAACAGAAAAATAATCTGTTTTGGTTTTTTTACAAAACATTTTAGATGATTACTAAAAATCAGTAGTTTGACTTCCGTTTGATTTTGGCAAGTAGACTTTTTTCATCTTTTGTTTGAACATGCACATCTGCAAAATGTGTGTCTTGTAAAAAGATCAGCAATACCCTATCTGAATAGGTGTTTACAATGTAGTGCAAACTATGCTCAGCTTTTAGTTTCACTAGGAATGGGATTCTCACCTCTGAAAGTCCCTTAGTGAAAGTCTGAGAACATGCCTATGAGAGGCAATTTCTTTATTTCCTTCATTTTTTCACCTATTCAGTGGGGAAAATACCACTCAAATTGTGGCAAGGATCTCTGACTGATGCTGATTCTCTAACTGGTCTGTAGAGCTGCATATATATCTGATCTGAAGCTCAGTTAAATCTCTTGCAGCATTGAAAGGGCATGTCCTTACCCTATTCCCTTAAGGTGCGAGGAGGATGAAGAGTCAGAGGGTGTTTAATCTAATCAAACAGCAGGATGAGATACAGATTATAGACTTCCCAAATGTTAATGCTCAATTCTTAATTTCAGCAGGTGAAAGTGGATAAAAAGAGGAAGTCAAGAATGCATGAGCCTTAAGCAACTTCCAGATGTGTAGTAGCCAAGTAAATATGGTTTTCCCATTGCTCTTGGTAGGCTGCGGAAGGTCCCGGGTGTGGCTGGGCTGCCCTTGGCCTGAGCGGGGCTGAGCTGGGTTTACCAGGCGCCCGGTGGCCAAGCGCCCATTGCCCAGCCTGTCTGAGCTCCAGCTCTGTGGGTGTCGCCAGGGAAGGGGCTGACAGCCCCAGAAGTGGTCAATGGGGGTATAAGGGGCTGCAGGGGCAGCTTTCACCCCTTCCCTCAGAGCAGGGTGAAAGGAGCAGGCTGGGGAAACAAACTGTGTAAAAACATTCCCAAGCAGACCCATGACTGAGGAGGAATACTCTTCCTCCTCCTGTGAATATCACACTCCTCCTGGCAAAGATGGAAGGATGCTGAACACCAGTGCCTTGCTCTTGAGGAAGACTGAAACTGTCAATGCAAAGTGCCCAAGAGGTGTGCTGGAAGGTTGAGTGTAAAACTAATGAAAATATGTAGATAATAGGAGGGCTTTTTCTGTAAAAATTTTATAATGATCTATAACTCTACTGTCAATAAGGGGTTTTTTTTCTGATTTAATTAGGTGATTTTGACTATAAGACTATTAAAACATTAGCTGGACTGACAGTAAATTCATGGCTCTGTGGTGTACTCTTATTTTTCTATAACAAGATCTCGAGTAAAATAACATTTAAATGCAAGTTTGCAAGCAAGTGAATTTGTTATACAGTGCAACACTGGTTGCACTTCTTATTACTTCTCTTTCTGCTTTTATTCAGCATTTTACTGTTGGCAGAAAATGCACAATTTTGTAGTAATATCCAAATTAAACAGCATCCCAGTGTCACAAATTCAAGATATAGCTCTAAAAAGTATGCATTCAAAAACTAGGTTTTCCTGTCTTGGTGCTCACTTTGAAACAAAAATTAAAAAAAAGTAAACCCACATCACATGTTAAAATGTACCGCTGTGCACATCCTCCAAACGCTGCATTCAGACACCAGTGCAATGAAGCTGGTTATTACCCATGTGTTGATATCATTTTCTTAACATCAAGATAGTACATTGACTATAAATAAGACATCAACATTTTCTCTAACATAAAATTTTACTCAATTTCCAAGTTCAAAAGTGCACAAAAAAAAAAATTGATTTTCAATGCTGAGTTCTGCAGGCCCTGGAATTAAAATACATTTGTTTTTTAACATCTTTGAATTCAACACATACTAAAATTTATATAAAATAAATGCTACCTGCAATTATAGTATATCTGGTGAGTTTCACTATAAATGTTTCAGTCACAGTTTGCTGAAGTATAGAAGACAGTTTTGGACCTTCCTTCATCTTAATAGCCTCTGCAGACAGAAGAAAAGTTCAAATGTTTTGGTTTTAGTTAAATGGTATGCTAGATGTGAGGGGTTTAGACCACAAGTCTTATGAGGAGCGGCTGAGAGAACTGGGGTTGTTTAGTCTGGAGAAAAGGAGGCTGAGGGGAGACCTTATTGCTTTCTACAACTACCTGAAAGGAGATTGTAGAGAGGTAGGTGTTAGTCTCTTCTCCCAAGTGATAGGACAAGAGGACATGGCCTCAAGTTGCACCAGGGCAAGTTTAGATTGGATATTAGGAAAAATTTCTTCACCGAAAGGGTTATCAAGCATTGGAACAGGCTGCCCAGGGAAGTGGTTGAGTCACCATGCCTGGAGGTATTTAAAAGACATGTAGATGTGGTGCTTAGGGACACGGTTTATTGGTGGACTCGGCAGTGTTAAGTTAACAGTTGGACTTGATGATCTTAAAGGTCCTTTCCAACCTAAATGATTCTATGATTCTATGACTCTATGTGTTGGGTATTTTTCCCCCAGTATTTCAAGTACTGAATATTTTGAAGTGTAAGAAAAGAACATCCAAAGATTGCAATACTTCAGGTAATACTTTCAAAGAAATAGGATTTCAAGAAATATTCTACAATGCTTGCTGGCCTAAGTCCTTTTCCAAGTTCACCTGTAATTCTTATGGCTGTTATTTATTATTCCTTTCTTTACGGATCTAAGTACTCATTAACTTGGTGATCGAAGCAGCAAAGTTTTAGGATATGTCATTAAAAATTAAAAAGAAATTTCTGTATTTCTGACACATGCTGTTTCAGTTGATAGAACTGCAAGATTTTTTATCGTTATTAGCTAAAATTCAGTTATTAAACAACAGGCTTTGGTTCAGTGGCTAAAATAGTCTCTTTTTTATCTTTTACTTGTTAGTGTGTCTGTTATTATAACTCATGCTGGGTTAATGAGTGTCACATCAATAGGCACAAGATGATGTACTGAAAAAACTTTGAGATTGCTTTGAATTTAACTCCATAGGAAAAATACAAAAGATTTATGGTTGCAGTTTTTTACAGAGATTGCAACCAGTCTTTTATTGTGTTATTATTTATGTAGGAGTGTACGTATATAGACAGTGTATTTCCTGTACCAGTGTGACTGACCAACACACCCCCAAAATGGAAGAACGCTCAGAGAAGAGCACAAGTGATGTGCTCGTGTAGTTCAGGGAAGAATACATGGAGTGGCTACAGCTGCTGTAAAGAAAGCTGAACTTAACCCAAAAGGGATGAGGGACTGGCTGTATCAGTTGAGTGGAACAATTGGTTGTGTAAACAGCCTTCCCTGAGTTAATCAAAAGGGTGTGAATATCTTCTTGAGCTAGAGAGACCAGCTGATCACTCTTCTTCATTCTATGACAGAGTTAAAGTGTAATCTTTCAGGATCACTAGGTTAGCATGCTTTAAACTACAGAAAGTGAGTGAATTGTCAAGAATGCTAAAGGGAAAAAAGAAATAGACTAAGTTTTATTTTCTTTAGGTAGATGTGTACACGTATCTAGTGAGAAGCAGTAGAGGCTGAAAATGCACTGCCATGCAGATATTTTAATATATGTGGTACAAGATCTATTGATAGTTTTTGTTTTATCCTGATAAAAGCAAATTAATATTTCTTGTTTCCAAATTTCTTAGTTGTGGCTTCTGACATTTTTTTTTTAAATTTAATGAATTTTATCTTGCTTCAATTAGGGTAACCAAATATTTTTAATATGATCCTACAGATAGCAAATCAACTACATGGTATATGGATAAATTGTTCTCCTATCCTTTATGTAAGATTATGAAATGGTTTTCTGTTTACAACTATCTTAATCAAAGCAAGATCAGCGCTTTTATTACTGCAAGGACACATTGATGGAAACACTAAAGAAAGCTTAGCACAGATCTCTGTCGGTTTGATTGCCTGGTAGGACTATCCATAATTCACTTTGGTATGTGTCATGAAAAGTTAATGACTAGAGTATGTTTCATCCATTCTTTAAATGTTATTAAATAATGTGCTTGCATAAATAAATGAGTTTTAGAATAACACTCTGATATTTTGTTTTTCATGGGTGATTTGCCAGATTGTATTTGGTGATGTTCCTATTAAACAACATGCTCTTGCAGTTTTATTGGTGCACTCTGCTGAAATCACTGGAATTGTACTAAAATAAAGACAACAAAAAATTGTGTCCATAGTTGTAATGTGATAATCTGACAGTCAAATAGTGTGTTTAGTATCTTTCTGCTTACATTTATAATACATCAGTGCTGAAAACTAGACTTACTCAAAATTGTTTAGGGATGCTTGCTGCTTTGTTTGGATATCAGATACTTAGAAAATAATGCTTACTTTCTTCAAAAATTGTGAAATTTTTGATAAATGCATTAGAATAATAGAAAGATCCTGAAAAGGAAGATAGCTTGATGAATCCTTCTAAATATACAAGTACAAAAATACAAGACATAAATATATGTGTTGTTTGTAAAGTATACCTCATGTCCTAGGTAAAGAGCTGTTTAAGTTTTTAACAACCAAATTATTCAGATGTATACACACTTGGGAAAACACGTAGATTTTGTGGAAGGAAACGGGGGGGGGAAATTATCCAGGTATTTTCAATACAGTTCATGATTCTGTCTTTTCTGTTTGTGCTCACAGCTGGCAGCCCACAGGATTTTTAAAGTGTCAAAGTAATTACGAACAAATTTAGCAAGTTTGTTGTGAAAATTACTTTTAGTATTTGGAATCCTTAAATATCTTTCAAATCATTGATGATGAAAAAAGAGTAAAAGAGGAAAAGATAGAGCATATAATGTAATTTAGAGTATTAATGTCACCTGCTACTAAGAAACACAAAAATATAAAATTAGTTGAAATAAAATGAAAGTGCAATGTAAAAAGTTGTTTTGAATAATGTTGAAATGTTTGGTTCTGCAAAAAACCTAATGTAAATGTTTTCCTGTAGGATTAGCATTGCTCAGAACACTGAATTTTTCAATTTTAATGGTCTGTTTTGTTTTCTTTCTAATGAAAAGTCCAACTTCTTGAAGAGAGGAAAAAAAAAACTTTTATTCCTGGCCAGGTGTATCTTGTGTATACAAAACTAAACATTGTGACAGTTATTGGTAATGCGTTAATCACATACTATAAGAAGTCACACAAAGGACAATATATTTTATTCTATTGTTTGGTTTGGTTTGGGGTTTTTTTTTTCTATTTTAATTAAGTGTCACTGATGTCTTTGAAAGGAAATCCTTTGCTAGTTGAGATTAACTCAGGGAAAACAAGACAAAGCAAAATTCTTTCAAAACAAAAATCGAAATTCAATTATTTCATAGGGCTTTATATATACATATATGAACTTGTATTTCCTTGGATTGTGTGGCAATTGTTTTTAATGCCTGTCTGTGAACAGTTTTGAAAACTGCTGTTTTCAGCATCTTTTAAAAGTACCAGAGAACAGCAGACTCCTTGTTCCTTCCCCTTCAACATCCGTTTACTGTCCCTCTCTTAACACAAATTCAGCTCATCTGTCATCCTCAGCAATAGCGAAAGCTATTTTAGGCTCTATTTGTCAGTTGGGGACTCACAAGGCAAGCAGGCTAGTCCGGACTTTCTTTTTTTAAGTGATTTCTAATTTAAGTGTGGACTTTATGCTTCCTGACCTACTTTTGCAAATACTTGCTTCTGAGTTAATGCTCAAGTATTAATTTTTATATCTTGTGAATTTATATTATAGGTAATACGTTTATGCAATAAATGCTTTCGCTAGTAGAATTTCTGTTTGAATGTCTATGTCAATATGACCACGTGGTGGGTTTACCCTGCCTGGATGCCAGGTGCCAGCAAAAGCTGCTCTATCACTCCCCCTCGTCAGCTGGATGGGGGAGAGAAAATATAACAAGAGGCTCGTGGGTCAAGATAAGGACAGGGAGAGATCATTCACCAATTACCATCACAAGCAAAACAAACTCAACTCAGGGAAATGACTTTAATTTATTACCAATCAAATCCGAATAGGGTAAAGAGAAATAAAAAGTAAATCTTAAAACACCTTCCCCCCACCCCTCCCTTCTTCCTGGGTTCAACTTCACTCCCGATTTTCTCTACCTCCTCCCTGCCAGCGGCTCAGGGGGATGGGGAATGGGGGTTGCGGTCAGTTCATCATGCGTTGTCTCTGCCACTCCTTCCTCTTCAGAGGTAGGACTCCTCACACTGTTCCCCTGCTCCAGCGT
>NW_009234832.1:0-1098 GCF_000690835.1 Fulmarus glacialis | reverse complement strand
CACCCGCTCCCCCCGCCGCCTTTAGCGGCCGAAGCTCCAGAGAGATCCAGCGCGGAAAGCAGATCCTGGGCGAACTGGGCAAACCTGCAGAATTTCTCCTAACGGCCAAAGACATTTTCTAGGTGAGCAAGGAGGAAACTTCAGTTCTAAAGAACATATAAACAAACTCTTTCTACCCGAAACATATTTGCAATTTTAAGGACAGTTCTGTATTTTATGAAAGAAAACGGATGTAACAATTTGAAAAAGTATACTCTCTTTAGGTCTTCAATTTAAACTTGTTTAAGAGCCTAGCAAACCCTGCAAAACTTGCCTTGTTTTCAACCCAACACATTTTTGGCCGATGAGGAATTTCTCATTCAGCAAGCGTTGGCGATCTCAGGTTTACACTTTGAGAAATCAGGTCAATGTTTATGCTTTACATTAAAATAATTAATCCGTACACCTGACACCACGAAATGAAGCTGCACCAGCCATTCCGGGCCTTTCAAATTATGATCAAAACAGAAGATCTCAGACATATCTTTATTTTCACTTATGTTAAAAGGGAAGGGAGACAATTTAATCCTATAATGAGAGAAAGTATGCTCTCTCTTTTTTTTTTATTATTCAGCTGCTCTCTGGAACTGAAATAATGACAAATTAAAACGCCTTTCAATTCCATCTACCTTTTATAACTATTCATCTTCCGGAGTTATTATCACTCTAAAGGCTTCTTTATATTTTAGACATCAGCCACTACATGTTACAGAAAGCACATGGAAATTGTTACTGCTACCAATAAAAGTTGCAGACATCAAGGTAAGAACAAAATCATTTGGCTTTGTTGTAAAGTATATGGTACAACTCAAGTATTTAATGTAATTTCCTGAAATTTATTGGAACTCTTATATCAAAGGGTGCATTCATTCTGGGTGAGGATGCACAGGAGGGAGCTCAACCTGCGAGCCCCGGGGACGGGCGCTGGAAAAATCCGGGGGAAAGAGAACTAACATTTTGCATAAAATCCGACAGAAATGAAGTCAGGCCAGGAACCGCCAAAGCCTTCCTCTAGTCCAGCCTCCTACTTTTTGGCACAAACTTCCGCAGCCCCCAGAG
>NW_009234831.1:21625-25196 GCF_000690835.1 Fulmarus glacialis | reverse complement strand
ATTTATTTATTTATTTATTTATTTATTTCGGCTGGGACGGGATGAGATCCACACAGGAGAAGGGTTTTTGGCATCCTTGCAGGCACCGCTCGGAGGAGAGTAACCCTTCCAATAGGGGATATTTTTTCTATCACTTTTACTGTTTGCAAGTAGCTGATGCATCAAGATATAGTTATTTTCAATTTGCCAGAGTGCCTTTACTAGTGAGACTATAGCATTTATAGCAAAAAAAGGGCCCTCTCTCTTTTATTTTGACATTACTTATTCCCAAACTGGTTTGGCAAGTCAGTTAAAAATTACTTCCATGCCCCTGTGTACGTGCAAAATGTTCTCTAGCAGTGGGAAACCTCTTTCCTCTGTTGCTGAAAGTTCCTGTAAAGGATATAAACAAATCACACCTCTCCTCCCAAAAACAAAGGGTCTGCCCTCCTCCCCTCACCCAAATCTTGGTAGAAAAGACCTTAACGGGCCTCACATATGGTCTTTCTCAGCCACTGTATTACCTTCAAGGAAGGTTTGTGACACTTCATATGTCTCTTTTGTTGAGAAAAGTGTAGTGTTTTTACTAGTTTGTTACCATGAAGGTTTGATCTATAAGCTTCCTTCTGTGTTTTCCCTCCTTCAACATGCAATACTCCATCTGGCATGGAGTCTATGCTTTTTTTAATCTAAAGCTCTTACAGTGTCTGCCGTTAAAAACATTTGCTGCTCTGAAGTGATTACAATCCCACAGCATCTCCTGCTCTGTAAAAATACGATGGCTATTGACATGATGGACTGAATAGTTATCCTTTAGTGAGATCTACTGTGTCCTCTCTCTGCTGAAGAAATCACACCTTCTGCTCACACACCTGAGCAATGGTGATGATTTCTAATTAAATATAAAAGACAAACCTCTATGATGAACATCATCATTATTAGTAGACATTATTCCAAGCCCTTATGCTATTGTTTTTTAACAATGACATGTCATCAGTGTAATGCATGACTAAATGTATCCAACTTAACTACCATACAATTGGTTCTCCTCTTACTCAACTGATACGTTGTCAGGGTTATAGCTAACTCACAAATGTGTAAGAGGGTCAGGGCCATGGTCTTTTGCCTAAAACAAAACCAAACAATGTTTCTTTGAGAACACTTGGCCTCATCGCTTGTTGCTCTCATTCTCCATATAACCTAAAGAAGTAGCATCATGCCAAATTCACCATTTAAAGTTTCAAGTCATTCTATTTTCCCTGTCAAATTTCCACACCAAAAAATAAAGAAACAATGGACAACATGATATCCAATGCCTCAGTTCAGGCTATTCCCAAAGGAACTTATTTTTCCAGAGGTAGAATGTCAGAGACTTTTTGAAAACAACAACAAAAACCAAACCAAAACAAAACAAAAATGGATAGACACGATACACTGCTCTCCTGATATATAATTGCTTTCAGATCAAATAGACAGGTTTGGGGGACATTTTTCCTGTCTGTCTTTCTATGGGATGGCCTTACTGGGATGCTCAAAGGGTTCCTTTCTCCCTTAGCAGCTTCCAGCCCGGGTCCAGCTGATCTGTGCTGCTCTGTGATCATTCCCAGTTCTGCTCTGCACTGCTCTTCTGGATGAGCAATGGCTTAAAATACTCTTTTTCTTTTTCTTTTTCTCTGTAATTGATTTGTTTGATTTCTCCCTCCTTTCCCCCTACTTGTTGGTGAATATTTTTAAGGAAACAATAATGTGATATATGTATGTATGTAGTTTTGTACATGGATAAAAAAATACTGAATTTATAAAATATTCAGTATATATATAGGACTTGCAATGCATAAAGACTGCTACTCGTCCATGAGAAGAAAGCTTACCCTTACTTTTTTGAAGGCATAAAAAATGAACAATATTTAAACATAAAGAAAAAAAGCCAGTTTTTGCTATTTTGAAGATACTGTGCCCTCTGTGTTCAGGTATAATTTACCTTGTAAATTCACCAGTTCTGTTAGAAAAAGAGTTGGCTGGCCTCTTGTCAAAATTATCTGTAATGACAGTGTGCTATCTATACTATCTGCAGTATGTCTAGCTTTGTACTGCTTGCCTTCACAAGTGACTGTAACAGTGCACACTGAAACTAAGGCGGGGTCTGGCATCACATTTGCACCTAAAAGCCGAGGCAATGAAATAGAGAAGTCTATCCAAGCGTATTACATGCATGCCGTTGTCTGCCACTCAGCCAGCCAGCTGTAAGGCTCTCTTTTTTATTACTACTACTACTACTATTATTATTATTACTATTATTACAACCCTGTTTTCCTTCACAGACGCTATTGTGCATTTACTTTTCCTGCAGCAAGAGCACGGATACCAAGGAATGAGAGGATGTACAAGCATGGGAGCACCCACCAGGGCAAACCGGAGCCAAGGAGAGGGAGCCTGCTCTCTGCATAGTTTCCTGAGACTAATCTCGGTGCTCTGGAAATGACATGAATAGCTAATTCTCACCACGAAGTCTGAAAGGCGTGTGGCTCTCGACTGACTGCCTCCTGCTCCCATCATCAAGAGGGGACTCTGGGAGCAAAAGGTCGGGGGGATAATCCTGCACCTGCAGCCCACAGAGGGCCGGGCACACAGTTCCCGACCAGCCCTGCCGTAATTGATGCTAATTGTTACGGAGCCAAGGCGCCCTTCCATGGAGGAGCAGGTGGGAGCCTTTGTTGCGCTTGGGACCATTATACTAATAACAAGCTTACGATTCTCTGCGCTGGCTTAGGAGTACAAAAGCGCAGGCAATACTTTGGGGAACCCCTTAAAAGGTTTACTGGGCATCTCCTAACATGATGAAGTAAAAGTCCCCGAGAGTGAAAGGGCAGAACAAACTGAAGAATAAAAAGGGCAGTACCTGCTGGCCAGCGAAGCCCTGAACAAACCTGGGGGATGTGACTTTGGGAGCTTTAAGCTGCATCTGAGAGCTTCTGTGGAGATAGAGATTTTGCACCCTGTCATCTGTGAGAAGAATCAGGTGTAAGCAGCTACTTCAGGGACCTAGAGAGCCCCCAGGGGAATTTTCTCTGGAGCTGCCCATCTGCTTGCAAGTTTTGATGTGAAAGGATAGGCTCAGAAAGGGCACTGAAAAATGAGAAGAAAAAGAAAGGAAAGGAGTCCAGCTGCTGATATGATATTGGGTTATGGTCAGACAAAAAGCCAGTAATTGCTAATACTAAAATGATGTGGGAGGTTTTTTTTTCTTTTTCCCTTCCTCTATGCTTAAAGGGATTGTTTCCCCCACCCCCTGCAGACCACCAGACACCCAGCTGGAAGAAAGGAGTGTGGCTCCCATGAGTCTGAGAGAGTGAACACAGATGATACTGAAAGATACATCCCAGGGTTTTGCAATCCTATTTGGCGCTTTAATAAATATCACAGCATTACAGACAAAATCAGGACTGAACACTGAAGGCACTATAAATAAAAATAAACACCTTCAAAAGGGAAAGAAATAGGCTAAATCAGTATGTTTCAGTGTATGGTTTGTGTACCCTGTGTGGTGTACAAAACAATTGCAAAAATAGTAAAGCACTTCTCCTCAAAAGCC
>NW_009234831.1:0-21613 GCF_000690835.1 Fulmarus glacialis | reverse complement strand
AAGCAAACAAACAAAATGACGGAAAATAAAAGAAGAAAACAAACAAAGTGTAGGCAGATTTTAACAGGCTTGTAAATAAGTCTGGAAACACCATGCAAAATGACCTGTGAATTTCTCAGAAACCAATTAGACAGTCCTTTTAAAAACCCTGGAGCAGATGACCTTTTGGATAGGCTTTTCTCATCACTGATACACAGATATGTGATTTATAATGCAATCAGTGGATTGCATTAAAAAGTTAATGCATGCTGCTTGAGGATGTCACATACTGCATTGGGTGGTATAGATTATATTGACCATTTTATGTAATTTACTGTTATTTTTTCCAAAGCCTGACACAGAGGTGTAGTTAAGCTCCTAATTTAATCATGTGTCTCTTAGCTTTATGGGATCACTGTGCCTAGGAAAGCTGGCATGATGATTCATTAAAAAGTCCATTACATCTTTAAAAATTAAAAAAAAAAAGAAAATAGAAATATTCCTGAAGGCATTAGGTTAGAAGCAGAAAGGGGAGAAATCTTTTATGGAAAATCATAAACCCATTCAGATATCACAAGGAGACACTTTCAGATACAGACTTCAGGTTACTCAGGGGTCAACAGCCAAGCATCACCTGCTGAATCCCTTCTAATGGTCCTGGAAGTATAGGCCACCTTTGCTATTTTAAAAATAGAACGCAAACCCTTGAATTTGCTCTGCACAAGTCATGAATTTGGCTTAAGAATAATGGCAATTAAATACAAGCAAACAAACAACAAGCCCAAAAGCACTGGCTGGGCTTCTTTTTATTTCCCTCTTCAGTGCTTGAACCATAGAGGCTTGACTTTGCCTGTAGCCTGAGTATTAGCAACCAATTTTCTTTCTTGCGAAAAAAATTTTGAAGAAATTTTTGAAGATCGCAGAGTTCCAGGAACTAGAAAATCTGAGCTCCCACAGTGTTCCATGAAATACAGCAGAATTGGCTTCAGTTTATGCTGTTAGCACACCTGGAAAATTCAGAACCAGGATTTAAATCATTAAGACATTGGAGGGAAAAAAAAATAATCACCTGTAATAACTGGTATTCTGCTCGAATTATTATGTTGGCTTCTCTGTTCTGTGTCACACTAATTCATTAGCAGGTTTGCTGGGAAATGAACCTACAGAAAGGATATGGTTCCTGTCTTTTGCATCTCATCAGCTAGGAAGTGATGAAGTGACTTCGGGTGGCCTGGCCTGGCCTACTGAACCTAGCAGACCACATTTTTTTTTTCCAGGAAGATTTAAATCCTTAAGCCCGTCGGGAGAGGAGCAGTGAAGTTTCAGGCAGATGCATGTTCTCAGGTAGTAAGGCTGGCTTCCTAAGTGGCTTTGCAAGCTGTCCGCTGGCGAAAAGAGGGTATAGACTGTTGCCCTGCTATGGGCATGTGAGCGGCTGCAGATGAAAGGAAGCTGCTCCTGGCAGAGACTTCAGCTGCAGCTCGATGCAGCAAAATTTCCCCACTCTGTGCCTCAGGTTCCAGGAAAACCTGCTTGGCAGGTGCCGTGCAAGGTTGGCAGTCTGCACCTGGCTTGTGGGTGGCAGAGGAAGAGAGATACGGGCTTAGCTGTAAGAGTAAGTGGGAAAGGAACCAGCTGCACGACCTCCAAACTCAGAGAGAAAGCTTCAACAGGTCTGTTTGGGTCTCTGTGCCTCAGGACCGACTGCATAATCATGGCTGGAGCAGAGATCTGTAGCCCATTCCCCACCGCCCAGAGCTGGGAAAATTGTATCAGCCCACTCTGGAGGGCAACAAGTATGCCTGAGGGATGCTGTCCTTGAGCGGATGCAGAATGGAGTTAGCCTTGTCATGGCAATGGAGGTAGAAGGGTTAACCAGAGAGTAAGGAGAAAATACTCCTCTCCTTAAAAACATCCCCGAGATACAATTAACTAGAACACACAGTGCCTGCCTTAACACTGGAGTAGGAGTTGCAAAGCTTCTCGTTTAGTGGTCTTGTTGGCTGCCCTTCACTACAAATTCAGGCAGGGCATAATGGAAGCAACAGGGTAGTCACCAGCCAAGAAAATTAGAATAGTGACAGCATCAAAGTGCAGTGCACTAGTATAATTGCCTGAAAATTATAATGCTTTGCAAAGAGCTAATATTTGTATTCATTCTAGGTACTGAGGACCAATTTTCTGATGAGAATGCCAACAATTGGGATGTTATTTTTCACACATTCCTTCAGCGGCCTGGCTGAAATAAGAGACTACACAAAATGGCAGAGATGGCAAGTTATCTGCATTCACTTTCCTATCTTGCATGAAGATTCTTGTCTAAATAAGAAGAAATCTATTCCTTTTCATGAAAATCCTGTTCCATGTTCTTTTCAGACATTGATAGAAAGCACAGCACTGACTAGAGAAGGGAATAATAATAAAAAAAAGACACAAATGGAACCACACAAGAAGAAAAAGGTGATTATTTATGTGCTTCCGCCCATTGCACCCACAATACGGTATTTTTCAGCATTTCCTGCCATACTGTTATGTCTGTTTTACGAGCAGCAGTGGACTAGGAGTAGATTTGCTTTTGTCAAGAATCTTTGCATAGACATTCTGGAGAGCTGCACGAGCTCTCCTGCATTGCTTTGCAGGTGGAAGATAGATTGTGTCATTATCAGCATACTGTATAGGGAATGCTCAGCTGCAATCTTCCACCCATTTAATTGCCAGTATATAATTTTGAAGAAAATTCTTGCTCTTTATGAAAACCCAAGGAAATATATTTGAGACAGACTTGCCATGAAAACAAAAATTTGGCATGTTGCTTTGAATTTTCATGGATTCTCATATGCTAGCAGACAATTTTCACAGGGATGAAAGGTCTTTGATCTTAGTGAACGGCTTCCTTCTATTTTCAATAATGCAATAAGCCATTTTCTTTTCTGGCAAAGGTATTTCCATAGAAATGTTTTGTTCAAATTGCTTTCACAAAAATACTAGGAATAAGTCAAGAAATCACACTGGCCAAAGGTCAGCGGGATCAAATGGCTTTAATTTAACAAAAATCTTAATGAGTGACATGGGGGTTTAATATATGTTTCTAACAAAAAATGTGGAAAAGAGCATTTTATTGAGTTTTTGATTGGTTACGAAACTGGAATTCACCTTAGCTTTACCAAAGTTTGGAAATAGTTCAACAATCTGGAGTTAAATTTTAAATAATTTTTTTGGACAGTTTTCACGCAAATGTTTCTGGTCTGAAGCAGTCTAGCTGACTTTTGCGTTGAGAAAATTATCCACAATTAAAGTTGATCTTTAAAGCAAAATTTCACATCTTACCTACCAACCTCCACCACCTTAGAGTTCCCTAGCAATACTATTGCAAAATAATTTGTTGGTGAGAGGAAGGATTCTCTGTGCCACACAGCAGATATTTAATTTAGTGTCACTTCAGATTTTTGCCTCAGGTAGTCAGTAACTGGAAGGACTAGCTTGTTCCAACTTATTATTTCTTCTTGCTACAGCTTTATTCGGTCACACTTATTCCTGAACAGATACAGCAAACACCATCAAAGCTATTGCACTTACCGCTGTATTTCTGCCTTTGCATGCTACAGAATCTGTTAACTTGTTTCAAACACTGTGAGAAGCAGCTTAAGCAATTTTGGGACTGCTTTGAAGACCATTAGTTGCAAGTTATTAAATGCACATTGTTAATAATGGGTAAGACTGAGAACTAGTGTAGTAGGCATTATTCCCATTGAAGATAATGGCTGTTTGCCAAATGAGTTTGCAGTAATTGTGCCAATTGTGAAATCTACTGGGCATAAACTGAAAAAAATGGGAATGGCTCTTCAATATATTCAGTAATTATTCTCTTAACTACATTTTAAAAGTGCATCTGGACACTGGACAAAGTCTTCAGAATCTAAATGAGCCAAAGACAAGCTCTCCTCACAGCACAACAGGGGAATTCAACCAAATGCATTTATTATGCTCTGAAATCACAGCTGACTTCTAGTAGTGCCAAAAAAGAGAGGTTTACACAAACTGTTCATAATTTTTAAGCACTGATTACAGCTGAAGCGCTATTTTTTGTGTGAACCGAATTTGTTACCAAGAGCCATGTCATAGAATATAAACTTTGTATAAGTCCAAAGACTCAGATCTTATTGCAAATGTAGGCATAGAAGGAAAAAAAAAAGGTTTTATCATGCCTTAAAAAAAAGAGAAAAAAATCTTGTACTCATTTGCTAACTTATCCTTGCGGAATTGTAACTTGTAAACAATAGGAGACAGAAGTTTTCCTTTACAAAATTACTGCCAGTTAAGGTAAATGTAGCTGGTTTCCTTGCTCTATTTTGTTTTCCCACAGTACACAAATCAAAAGTTTCTAGTATCAAACCGTGAAATCCTTGTTCAACAATCACAGGTGCAATAAAGTTCAGTTTTCCTAACACTGTAGAACTACTGAAAGGCAGAATGTAATTTCAAAGATGTCTTCTTATACTTTTTGGAAACCTCACCTGTATAACTGCTTGAGGATTAGGCTACAAAAAGAAATATGAATTTGCTATTAATCAAATTCTGGAGGTGATAAAAGCAGAACTTGCACCTTGAAAGAATAAGTGAGAAGTTTGTAGCTCAAGATGCCTTTGTGCATAATCGCCAGAGATGGTTACACAGATAAAGAACATCTTTCACAATGTTTTGCAATGATTTGGTCATGTATTATTTCACATACATGCATTTTTCCTATGGGCCACTACCACCTCACAAATTAAGTACGTTGCAAAAAGGTTTGCTGACTGGCTATTAACACATGTATTCTATGAATCTATATGGCTACCACAAGGGCAAGCCCCAGAAAATCTTTGATGTTCCAGTCATAATTTCTATTAACTTTACTCTCTGAGGTCTATTTTGCCTTCATTACCCTGCTTTCATACTTGTATTCCTTCACCAAGTCATAGAAATAGAGAGTGCAAGACAAATTTCTCCTTTCTAAGACACCTTTGTTCCAAACAACATTTTCTGTATTTGCTCAAGTAGTTTCTTTTAAAAAATCAGGCTTATACCAGGATTTCATCAGTCTGAATAAGTAAATAAGTACAGAATTGTCTAAGAATTTCCTGTCACTTTGCTCAAATATTTGATTACAAGGTTTGATTACAAGCAAGAAGCATTTTGGGGTTTGCAGCGTATAAAATTTAGTGTCATTTCTTCACAGTCCCATATTTATGTAGACAGAAGACACTCCCCATCAAAATTTCATGTTAATTATGTTGTTACCTGTAGTTAATCTCACTTGCTTTTTGGTGTGTTGACATACCTTTGGTTCAGGAATTGCTCTCTGCAAATTGCAGAGGAGAATTAATCATATGCAAGACTCTGATGACGCCCTAGTCCTCCATAAACTTCAGAACACAGTGCTTCACTAAGGCATTGCTTTCTCCTTTGGTATTTTTAGAAACTCCCTGGGGGAACAAAGAAGAGATCAGAGGGTATGGTCCAAGCCTCAGACTGGAGGCCAGGGGATGTTAACAAGGAGATTAACGAGGTACTTGGCAGCAGTTCCAAAATAACTGATTTATGTCTGAAAAAATAAGAGCCTGGAACAAAGGTTGTGAACTCTTCCGCTCAGAAGACCTGGACCAAAACACTCATGTCCCAAAGGGTGAGAGGCTGAGCAGTGTCCTGGACTCAGAAACAGTGATCATACTTCAAGCTTGCCAGTTTGAATGGCGAGTATGTCAAATGGCAAGGATACCAAATAACAGCCTTAGTCTGGGAAACTACCTCTCCTGTCACGGGGGAAACAGCACGGACTTCCACTTTTAGAGGGTTTGACATATCACCTCTCACCCTGGAGAATCATAGTTGGCTTACAGATATTTCTCATTGTTTTGTCTGTGGTAGTGCACACATACTGAAAAGTATGTTACCTGACTGACACTTGCTAAAATAACTGCATTACCAAATCATTAAGACCTCTGGTACCCCAGTTTTACCAAAGGTTCAGGTTTTTTTGGGGTAAGGAGTCAAGATCCCTAACTCAATGTGCAAAAGGCTCTTGGAGTGATTAAAAAGCAACATATCTCAATGTACTTGCTGCTACAAATACTTCTAAAGAAATAACTTTTTAAATGGCCAAAGCAGTAATGTGTCTCTTCTAGGATAAATAGGTGGTGCAGGAGAAATAAAAAGCTTGTAATTAATTGCTAAAATAGTCTTAACCTTTCAGAAAAGTTTGAGAAACTCAGACATTTTTTTCTTCTTCTTCTTTTTTTCTTTTTTTTTTTCTTTCTTCTTTTTATTTGTTTTGGCCATCTTTTCCTATTGTCCTTGTTGTAACTTTCAGATGTAAATAATTGTAATACACTCAGAAACACTCACTTTCTTGAATGTTTACAGTCTCTTCCCTTCTTTGGAAAGTCATTTGGCTGCATAGCTCCCAGCCCAAGTAGGTAAGCGCTCTCCTGACGCATCCATCAACTCAAAGCACAAAAGAAAAAGAAAGCTAAGACAGCTTCCATCCCTGCTCTACTCATCTCATCCCCTACCTCTTGCACATACACACACAGATACACAGAATACACAGCAATAGAGGGAAAATATTTCTAAAGATTCAGCCCACAGTCCTAACTAAACCCTGGGAATCGACAAGCTGCGAATGCTGAGCTGGTGGGGAAGAAGGGCTGTTGACAGGTATGGAGGCTTCTTACCTAAAGCAAAATGGCATAGCAAAAAAACAATTATTTTTATTTAACCCTCATGTATTCTGTGAGTTTCAAAGACACTATGTAATTCCCTGTGAATTGTGATGACTTTTTGATCAACAAAGGGCTTGTTTTTTGATCAACAAAGGATCAACTGCCTACATATCCATTTTAATGATAAATTTGATTAAGATCCTCCTAATGGAAACTCAGGCAGCTACCCTGAATTCACACAAGTGCAAATCTCAGTTTACTGCAACAAAGAGGAACTCAGATAATGGTTTTGGCTTTGAACCCATAGGCATGAGGTTTTAGTGGGGAATCTCATCTCACTTGAGGGACAGAATATCCTCTGATTGCTTAGCCTCAATATATGACTAACTCTCTTTTGTCCCAGAAACTGCCCATCTTCTGCAAACTTCCCAGCCTACCAGTGGTACCTATTCTTCTGGTTTATACCTTCTGGGTCAGGAGAAAGGTAAAAATAGATGAAATGATGCACAGGAATGTTATTTCATTTTTAGTAGCACAGCGTGTAACAAATACCAAAAAATTAATTACAATATCCAAAACTCTTTCCTACATACGTTTTCATTCTGAAGTTTTTTTATCACTTTGGGCTGGGATCAAAATACCTAGACAATATTTTTAAGTCGGCCTACTTTCTCTGGTCATGGTTGATTGCCCTGTTAATCACCTTTCTCCTCCCCTTCTTGTTCATCCTACCTTTTTTCCCAGAACTTGTTTGGTCAGTTAAGCTTCCTGTGTGATTTTGTGGCTCCAGCATCTTGGGGCTTATTTCAGTGATTTGTCATTCCTCCAAAACCAAAGACATATTAGCACCTTCTCCCAGTTCCACTTTTGTCATGCATTTATTTGGTTGAGAGAATAGTCATTAAACTTTTCTCCCTTATATGTGTGTTGGACACACATCACATGAAAATAAAGTCTGCACATATTTCCATGACACAGCGGTGTTCTTAATGATAGCTGCATAATTTCAAACCTAAACAAAAATTGAACATTGGCAAATTCTTTAATACCTTGCCTCCTCAATGTGAATTGTTCTGGGTTGTTACTGATTATACTGCATTTTAGCAGAATTATAATAGTCTGATGGTAGGGAAATGAATGGGACCTGATGCATGTCTTCCATCCCTAAATGGTGAATATTGAAATACTGAATTATGGTTTCAGCTCAGAGAGGTTTCTTCTGGTTTAAAGACAGTTTTTCTTCAAACATGCACAAAGGTCCAAATTCTAGGTCTGATCATACATCCACTTCTAACTTTAATAACCCCACTTATGCAGATGTAATTATACTGACAAGTATAAACTTAAATATCTAGCTATCCATTTGATATAGTGTAACTGATTGATAAATCTTCATAGACGTACAGAAACAATAAGTTGCATCATTACAGCACATAAGAATACCAATTTCTGTCGATTTTACTATTAGAACTCTTATTGGTGCAAGATAAGTTATTTTTCTTAAAACGATTTATCATTTTAATTGTAGAAATATCTTGAAAACAGATAGGAAACAAGGTTCACTTAGATCTATACACCATATGCCACTGAGATATAGTTAATTAAAGATATAGATAAAAAATAGATCACATTTGTTCATTTACTGTGCAAAGTTTAGCTTTGCATGCCAATAACTAGGGTTCTGTGTCATTATCTTATACTTGGTGTGCTGTGTTTTTCCCACTCTCATGTTTCTTCTATTCTCTTTGACTGATCTTGTTGAAGAAAATTCCTGTCTGCAGTCCCTGGGTCACGATAAATTCCCATTCTCCATGTACCCATGTCTCAGGACCTCCACATACACCAATGGAAGAAAAAACCAACAACCCAAAACACAAAAGAATAATTCTGATGGATATGTCTTGAAACCTGACATCAACTAAACAGAAATTTCTCCAGGGAAATGCAGTTGAAAAATCTTGCATCACAACTATCCCTTAATCTATTTCTGTTGTGATCAGATTTAATGGAAATTTTAAGCATGGGCTTTCATTCCTAGGAAAGATAAATGGGACAGACTTGCTAAAAGTTAAGCATGTGCTTAAAAATTTTTTACAGGTGCTAAACGTTTAAATCCTTCTAGAGGTGTTTTTTTCATAATGATCACAAATGAAATATTTTTTTAAATTACTAAGTGATAGAAGGACATAATTATTCTCTAAAATAATGTCTTCTACAAGTTACAGTGGTGGCCCTGTGAGAGGCAGTGTTGATTTGGACCAGATCCTCACCAGAATAAACAAATGCGATCCCAACTACTATAATACAAGGCATTTTGAGTCCAGTTTTACTGCTGGTGTAAGAAGTCAGTGCTGTTTTTCTAATATACCAATATTATGTTCTGGTCGCTTATGTCTTATGCATTAACAAAATATTAGTGCTTGACAAAGAGCCAACAGTGATAACAGCATCAGCTGATGATATGGCACAAATATGAGGAGTTGAAAAATTCTTACATTAATAAGTCAATGACTGTTGTTCTAACACAGCAGTCATAAATTAGAAGGTGCTATATTAGGGTACAATGCAATGATATTGAAGTAGCAGTAGGTTGCTTCAAATCACAGCTATACAACTAGTAGAGACTGGCTTTAAAATCATATCAGTGTAATCCTGATATTGTCAGTCATTTAAAAAAATTGAATGAAACACTCTTACTTGTTTTAACTTGTCAAAACTCAAGAACAGCATAACAAAAAATCACCATCATCTGCGTCTATGACAACTCCTAGGCCTAAAATAAAAGCTCAGGAAGTGAACACCAAAGTTTTTCTGCTTTACAGACGCAAATTACTCCAAGCGAGAACTACCCAGAACAGAGCATGGTGTGAAGCTCTGGAAAAGACAATAGCACACCACCAAAGAAGAATAAAAGGAGAAGATTAATGTTCAAAGTAAAATAAACCAGTGCATTGGTAAATAAACTATTGGGAGAAAACACGAAATTGAGGTTTTTAAGTACACTGTTGCTTCTGCAAAATTCAAATTCCTAGATTTTGTAGTTTTGCCATAGATTTCCTTGTTTATTTTCAAAATTTTTATTATCTTTGAAAAGAAAATTTTTCAAAACCACATTATTTCAAAACTACATTATTTCTTGATTTTCTGTAGAAGCTATTCATGGAACATGTGTATTAGCATAATGAACAGAATTATATGCACATATAAAATTTCTTAATTTTCTGCTGAAATCATTAAAAACCTTTTTTTAAATGAGGAATCTATTATTGTTCACAAGTGAATCCTTTTTTTTTTTTTTTTTTTTTTATTTCACTCACCTTCCCTTTTAAAATCATCACTACCAATGCAAAACATGAGTTCATTCACATAGTGGACCTGTCCAGGTAAGCATACACATTTTGGATTATTTGTTATTGCATTTCTAGAAGTCAAAAGATCACATCAATTTTGAAACTGCATGAACAGCACCTCAGATCTAATTGACTGATATACCGTGGCTTCCTCAGGCAAACCTTAGCTGAGATACAGCTTACATGAGAACAAAAAAAGCAAACCTGCCAAAGGAAAGCTTCTGCTACCATAACCACATCTTTACTAATGTTTCTGCTAACACAAAAATCTTTCATACATTTTAATTATGGACGTGAGTAAATATTCACCGGGACATACATCTCAGTCTTCAAAAAAGTGTTCTCCTGCAAAGGCATTGCATGAGTGGGAGAGGAAACTTGTGGAGATGCCCCTCACTGGTCTAGGGTTTTTTATAAGGGTGGGAGCAAGAAGACCCAGCCTGAGGTCCATCTTTAGAAGGTCTGCCAAAGTTTGGACTGGCAGAGATTACTTTTACCAGGAGGGAAGAGAGGGCTGGGAAGCCAGCTGTGCTTCTCATGGTGTTTTGTCATTGCAGAGTTTTCCTGAGTTACCTCCACTCAAATTACAGACCTAATTTGCGATCACAGAGAATGAATTTTGCTGAGACTCTCTTCAGCTGGGCTGCTCCTGTGCGCTGGGAGGTTGGTGTGGCAAATGGGGAGGCTGATGCATTTCCTACGCAGTTGTTCCTACTGGTGTGCAGCACCCTTGGCGGAGAGGGGGGATTGTACGGCCCTAAGTCATGAGCACCTTCACCACTGCTGCTACAACCCCAGCAATTACGAATCAGAGCCCTGTGTTTATCTCAAGGGAGAGAAGTCCAACTACAAAAGGCTACTACTGCTGGGAAATATATTAGGAAGGGAGAACAGGTACATCTCTGCTGTACCGCCAAGATGGGTAGCACCATTAGCCACTAATCTGTGCCTCAATGGGCCAACAAGCTCAAGTTTAAAGCCTTAGTTCAGTCTCTGAAGTGTTACAAGTAGGACTCAAGTGTGTGGAAACACTTTAGTTCTGGCTATCATTAGCACTTCCATGAAGCAACTGGGTTTGCCATGTAATTTTTAGCCTATTTCTGGAGCAGCTGCACATTCCTTACCGAGACAAGACTAACATATCTACTGTGCTTCTGGCAATGGAAAAACTATTCAAAGCCTATACCAGTTTTCAAACCTCTTCTGTTCTGCTATGTCTTCATAAAAAAATATTAAACTAAAATGGACTTATATCAAATTCAGAAGCCTGAGATAATGAAGTTTTTTAAAAACCTGCATCTCTAGTGCATCTTCTTATTGTAATTATTTTCCATTTTCCATTATTTCCATTCAAACATTGCCCATACAAAGTGTTTTTAAATTTATTTACCCCCCAAAAAAGAATTAATTAGACACAAGTTTTTAGTTTTACAAGAATTTTTTGTTCCCAGTTCTAGCCTCTGACTTAGAGACTATCAAGCATTTTTCTTAGATTAACTACAATAGTAAATTTGCATACACCAAGAGGACCTTAAAATAAACTAATGTTATTAATAAAATCCTTACTATTCTATTGAAAAATAATTTTCAAAGGAGCATCCCTAAAAAAGCAAAGAGACCTCATATCAAGACATATGTCAATTCTGCCATTTTCATGGTAAAAATGAAGGAAAATAGTGGCAACTAAGAATTAATTAATTTCCACTATTAAACATTAAATATAAAGTTCTAGAACTAAATAAAATAACATTTGTGAGACTGCATATGTATGTGGGTATGTATGTATGGATAGAGAGACTGAGAAATACAGCTGTCATCAAAACATATGATTAAGAGTTAAAATTATTGCATTAATGTAGAAATACTGGACTTCTCACCAAAACTGACTGAGTTTACACTGGGTGTGTACTGACTACAGATGTAGTCAATCTTGTGTGGCCAATATTACACTGTATTCCTCTAGCCTTCTTCAACCAGGGGCATTGTAAATAGTAATTTCTTTATGCAGATGAAAGGGACATGCATAACACTTCCTAGTGCACTAAACATCATACACTGTAGAATAATTAAGATTTTACCCTCAAACTGTAAGTATACCTGAAAGGAATTCTCCCCCTCTGGTTAATTCAGAGTTGTAAAGGGGCTCTAATGATATCTTGGGGTCTAGCACTAAATTCTCTATATTTTTACAGTAGCAGCCTCTGCTGCCTCTCCTTTTTTCAGACTGTTTTGCAAGGGACTTTTCTCCTACAGTTTTTCAGGTATCTAGAATTATAAATTCAGCATCAAAGGAAATGTAGGAAAAGAAATAAGTGATCAGTTCTGTGCCACATTG
Organism: Fulmarus glacialis; assembly: GCF_000690835.1. NCBI lineage: Eukaryota > Metazoa > Chordata > Aves > Procellariiformes > Procellariidae > Fulmarus > Fulmarus glacialis. The sequence goes on along the minus strand of NW_009234831.1, from coordinate 9,248 downwards.
ACCTGACAGCTTTATTTCATGCTTTTGCTTATTCTCTTGGTTCCTTATGCCTTCTCCATTTGCCTGAAATGCAATTTCTCCTAGATCTTTTTTATTATTTTCAAGCCTATTCTTGCAAAAGCTTTTCTAAGTTTCAATAAGACTAGTCATGGCACTAAAAAATTTTGGTGCAGATCTGCAACTGCAATAAATCAGCATACCCAATAGCTGAGGACCTGCACTGAAGGTGCTGTTGGTGCCTATATTGTGCATGGACAATTGGGCAAACTTTGCACTGTAGAGCATGGTCATCTTTTGGATGAGTTTCCACTGGCTAAAGTTTTTCTTGTATATCTCTTAAAACCTCTAGTGTCTAACCTGCCATGCTTTGTGCAAATGGTAAATAATAAAACAATAATTGGGGGTGTCAATATTTGAATGTTGTCAGCTGTAAGCTATTCTAGTTTAAGCTTATTATCCAGTTTTGAGGAAACTTATTAGTACGTGCACAATGGATTTAGCTAGAAATGTAAGCACGGATTGTTTTGCAGCCTAGCTGTCTTTTCCAGGGTTTTGAAGCTCATGAAAAACTCCTGTGAATTGAGAAGCCGGAGTATAATGTTCTCTGCTGAGACAAAAATGCACTGAATCCTTCAATTCCTATGAAGCTACTCAATTTTGGTATTATTTCTAGCTACCAGGTTTGATTTCTGCTGGAATGTACAGGCTGACTAATGCCATGAATCACTGGTGCTCCACTAACCTAAATCAAACTGGATTTGTTCTATTTTCAGTCAGTAACCAAGTTGTTATGAAGTGTTTGCCGGCTTTCAAACTCAGTAGGTTCCTAAGCAAAATACACATTTGTGGCTTCACTCATAGGTTTTTCTTTCCTTTTAGTTACTTTTTTTTTAATTCAACTTCCATTCAAGGGCAAGTTGCTGGAGCTTTCAGCCTGTTATGATTAAGGCAGATAATTTGCCTCAACTGTAAAACACTCCCTGTAGCGTGGAGGACAGGGTGGAGGAATGCTGGGCATGGGTGCAGCTGCTCCTCTGAGAAGTCAATTGGAGGCAATGGGCTTACAAAAGGGTTGTGGGCTACAGCCCCACAGCTCCTCACCTCCACAGTCAGTTGGCCCATGGAGCTGTCTCCAACAGAGCTACTGGCAACTTTATGTTTCTAGCACTCAGCATTGTAACTCTGACCTCTTTACTTCAGCCGCTTTCATGAAGTCCAGACTTTTCCTTGAAGCCATCAACCTGTCCTCAGACCTCATTCGGTCCTGGAGATTGGGAAGCACCTTCTTTCTTCTTGACTGAGAGCTAAATCTGTGGTCTTTGAAAAGGAGAGAGGCCCCTATTCATCTAAAATTTCGCTGTCTTAGAAAAAGGTGGGTTTTTGTTATTGAAAAATGGCAATTTCAGTAAATAAATCAGAAGATGTTACAGTATTTTATGATAAGTGAAAGGGAAAACAGTACTGTATTTGGCAGAGAGCACATTAAGGGTTAATCTTTCTACAATTGACTTCTACCTCAGCATTTGGCTCAGCACTCCTCCAAACTACCCAGAACCACCTCATGCATGCTCTGAAGTCAGAGGCATTTACATTTGCCACTCTGCCCCGCTCACTTCACGCTGCAGCTGCAAAGGTGCCGGTAGCCAAACTCATGTTTGACAGTTCAGTCTTGTCCAGCAATTCCCTGGGCCCATTGTCTACTCATTCTCTGTTGTTTTTTATGCCCCATAAGTTGCTGTTCAGTCTGCACCTTTAATTTGCACACCCCTGGACGGCTATTAAATTCTCATCTTTCACTTTTGACACCGCTCCATTGTCTTGTTTGTGTTTCAAGAGTAAAATATGAACAGGCACTGACATTTCTGTATTCTTTCAAGAGTGATACCAGCTAGAGGTAGGAAAATACATTATTTGTCCTGCTCTTTAATGCAGTGTTACAATGATTACAAAATTACAGATGTGAAATTACTTGAAATGGTGTACACTGGTTTTGGATGTGCAAATGATTGGGCAATTTTCAGGAAAAACAAAACAAAAGTATAAAGATTGCACAAAGAAGAAAATGGGCAGGAAATTAGACTTACCATTCTTAAAACTATCCAAAATCTGTGGTTGTAGAGCAAAAAAATAGATTTTTTTCTATAATATAGTGTCTATTCTATTCTGTTTTATTCATATATCACCTTCACTATAAGAATATTTTAGAACATTCCAGTAATAAATACTGTGACAAAACTAACATCAATCACCTATGCTTTGTGCTTTCTAAACTTACGTTTTAGTATCCAAAACATAAACAATATGCCAAGAGTGGGATTTGAAGGGGTTGTACAAAGGATTTTGTCAGATTTTCCAAAACTCATGTCTAACAGTTTATACTAATCTCCAAGGTTTTAATATAAATATGGAATTATGACCCTAGTTCATGCCTTGGAATAATTCCAGTAATCTCAGTGGAGTTCCACTGGGGTTATATTTACTTCTGTTGTTTTGCATGCATCCATTTATCTGGTTCCTACTCTGCAGTGTATTATTTTGTATTCTTTGACGGAAGAGACTGAAAAGCAAAGGAAAGCCAAGTAACTGAGATCTCCCTCCTTATATCCACCGATACTCACACCTTATACATCCTTTTCTCTTACAATTGTTTACCAAAGCCAGATCCAATTGTGTGACTTTTACCAGTTTTCCAGATACAGCTGTAGTTTGTTTGGTTGGTTTTTTGCCTCCTATTTTTACTCTTGTGCCACAGCCCAGTTGGAGTGCTTCTCCCAGGGCTAAATACTTTCTTCCTTCTCCTGTATTTAGCTCAACTACCTTGTCTTCAAAAGTTGTAAATGTAGCAATCAGGCTTGAAGGCTTCAGGCAGAAGCCTTTGCCACAGAGCAGTGCACCAGACTGGAATTTTGAGTGGCATCATCACCTGCTGCGCCTTTTTACCACCGCCTTTTATGCTATTTTCCCAGACTCGGTGCCAAAATCTTGTACAGTCATTGCAATAACTCTGCAAAAACGAGCCTTCTCTAAGTTTTGGTTGTGTAAGAGTCCAAGAGAAAGGATGTATTTCTGAAGTACCGAGTGCAATCATTTCCTTCTATTAGTCTTGTGCTATATGATGCTTCCCCCAATATTTACTGCTATTTTTAAAGAATTTTATTAAGTTGGTTATAGAATGCCAAGGACACTTTTGTGCTATGGCAGGGTGAAAAGGGAACCATTACAGTTAATACTAAGAATCCAATTCTTGAGCTAGGATTGCATGGAATTTGGATGTTAGTAAGAATGTTTCCATAGAAGAAATAATATAACAAACCAGTTCACATCCATATTTAAATATAGCCATATTTAAATGTATATGGATTGATCTTATATGTTTGTGTGAATGGTTATATGTGTCTGTATCTTACCGTCTTGCCATTATGAACTGTCACACATTTCCAAGCAGTCCCTGCATGTATACATATTCCAAACATCATAACAATTTAAGCAAATAAATAACTTTGCAGCCAAGAATTGAAACAAGCTCAACACTAAAAGACATGCCACATGCTTTACAGTTGGCAGAAACTATTTATTCTTTTAAAGTTTGTTGTTTTTTTTTTTTTAATGAAAGTGATACAGTATCATTGTAATCAGAAAATGTATGTTCACTCTCCAGTTTTGCAGTTCATCTGCAGAAGCAAGGAGCAACGCTCCATTAAACAAGAACAACCAGTGTATTACATCTTTTCCGCATAAAAGATGTAAAACAGCATAACTCACCTTTTCTTTGCAGAAAATGCGAAAGCTTCAATTAATAGAAATGTTTTCGTTGTGGGTTTTTGCCCTTGTGATTAATGCAGACACACGGGAAGATGGAGGCAGATACAGATTTCAATGGCAGGCTGCAACAGCTGGTTTAACGTAGCAATAGGAACACTTTATAGCTCTGAGAGCCTGGTAATCAGTTGGTGTAATGAAAGATGTTGCTTCTCCCTGCAAGTACTGCCTTGCTTAATACAGCAACAGGGTCCAGCACAGAATTTATATAGCATCAATCTCACAACAAGCTTTGTGAACTACATATATCTTGGCCTATAGATAGGGTTCAGTTTAATCTCAAGAGTGAAATAAGGTGTCAAAGTGGGTTTCAGGAAATATTTTAGGCCACTATTTCGAGTAAAATCTAATTTCTCTTTTAGCCTTTTACTTCTTTAATCTACATTGAACACCAGTTACAAGTTATGATAACCTAAACGTTCCTGTCAACAAAAGATTACTAATTTTTAAATCCAATGCTTAAACATGCCAATATTGAACCTATCAGGAAAATTCCTTACAGATACTTCATCTTCCAAAACCAAGCCATCACTGACCAGCAATCAGTAACAGCCTTTATTCTGCAGCTACAGAAAGGTCAGAGAAGTCACAAGGAATAAAAGACTTAAAACATCCACCTTTTTTTTTAAGGCAGATGTATTGAGAGATCACAAGGGAGCAAATAAGTTCCCATCCCTTTTGACTCTTATGGGAAGGTGAGACCTTCCTCCCTCCATGAGAGAAAATCTATTCACTTGCACTCTCCAGAGCTGCTGTATCTCAATTCATAGATGATGGGAATGTGCGTGCACTGGCTAGCTCAGGGTCCCCAAGCCCAAAACTTCTAGGGAGAGTTTGATCTACTGCCCAAATAGAGATTGACTGTGTAATCCTAATGCAATAAATCTGCTGCCATTCCAAAGAGTGGGATTTACAGTGCGTGCTCATGCCAACTCTGTTGCACGTGCCAGGAAAGCCTCAGAACAATGAATGTGTCGAAAGTAGTTACAGTCCCTACAAGCTGTAGACGTCTCAATTTCTGGACCTATGGCAGCCTGTGAAGGATGGCCCAATGTTCCTGTACTTAAGCAAAGTAAATAAGTAGACAATGGGTAGCAACAGCAGAAATTTCCATCAGAAATAGATCTACAGTGGGAAAGGGAATCCTTTATAAGAATCTGTCTTATAGTAGAGAGAGGAAAAATGCCCAGGAGGGGCACATTTTGCCTTTACAACTCCATTCCTCTCTGAAAACAGCTCATTCCTGTGAGTCTGAACAAAGTCCTGGTCATATGAGAAAGAGAGTAAGGTACTTTTAAATGAAAAAAAAATCATAGCTATTTTTTTTTGTTTTCTTTATATCCTAAAAAAATCAGAAAAGCAAATTTTCATTTTACCAACCAACAGTTTTTCAAGGCTGAGTTTTAAGTGGCAGTTTGGGAAGTTCCCCCTGAAAAAAACATATCAGAGTGAAAATGTTTGCAGCCTCTTCAAAACTTCCTGTAGAAAACAAATTACATTTTTCTTAACCTGTTGTAGCCACTGTTTTAAAATTTCTGGGACTTTATTTACCCTAGACGCCATTGTTGTGTCCTGTTCTCTTTAGCTATAAACTGACCTCACTTTCTAACTAATGGCATGTTGCAAAATACTGCAAATACTGCTGAAATTTCAAGTACTGTACAAGTTTTCCTCCTGCATTCCTTTTGCAGCACTTTTGGAAAAATGCATTACGCTTTGAGCCTATGACCCAGGCTCATTCCCACTGCCTCGTTTAACCACCTTTGGGATTAGTATTTCTGCTCCATTCTCTTGGGCACTCCCAACAATTATTATTCCCAAAGGAACAATTGCAGTCATCTCGTTCATAAAGCTTCAATTAAAAGTCCTGAGGGAGGACACTGAAAGAGGTATTTTATTTTAAAAGCCTTTAAACACTGCGCAACCGCTGCATTCTGAAGAGCTCCCTGCCATTCCCTGCCAGGTCTTTTTCCATCTTTTAGTCTACCTCTGTCACTAATTCTGGTGTGCTCTGGCAAACTGTTTTTTATTGCAGTACACCTGTGCAATCGTTTTGGTGGAGTACGTTCTGTGATGTATTCGTGCTACTAACATTAGGCATCCAACCTCTGCGCCTGACTAATGTATCTCTGTAGGCAATGGAAAGAAATAGGCCTATCCAGAGGGAAAATGCAGGGCAGGAGCATATTCCCAGTTCTCTGATTTGCACTCTGGAGAAGATTTTCAGTGTTCACTGAGGGTAGCTGAGGGGTGTCCAGCTCTTGGCTCATCAAGCAGGCAGTTCACCACAGCTCTTGCAGGGTTGTTACATGACTAGCAGAGCCAGGCTGGCAGGGTGATGCTGGGTACTTCAAATTCCTGGCCACAGGGGTCAGGAAGACAGTACAGGCAAGTGAGACGAGCTCCATCTCACTAAGGAGAAATGGCTTCTTGCACTTTTCTGCTCATGAGCTGTTCCTAATCTCCCTTTACCTCTGAAAGACATGTTGCGTGTACACCATGGTTCTAAGTCATGGGAATATTTTGGTATATGACTCATAGATCCAGGATATGGGTCACCCCTGCTGGTAAAGGGCTGTGAAGAGACCAGCCTCCAAATTTAGGTATTTCATTGCCTAAATTTGGTATGTGAATATTACCTGCTCCCTTTTACCTTCATGCTACTGAACAGTTCAGTTCGTATTTTGCTGGGAATGATGTGAAGGAGTTTTGAACCCAATTTCTAATATACCAGGCCTTATGTTCTTTCTTTGCTATGATTTCTGCTTTGCTGGAGATCAGAAACCTTGGAGCTTTGTCTACGTCATATTACATATGTATTATTATGATTATGATTATGAATTATTATTATTATTAAGCAGAAGCTGACCATCTATTGATATAACTGCGAAGTATAGGTCTCAGAAATCATGTCCCATGACAATCATACAGCAACAGCACTCCTAAAATGTAGTCAACGTCTAAGCGGAATGCAGAAACTGGGAATTTTATGTGGGTCTGAAAGTTCACATTTCCATTGTTTATTAATGAATGTGGATGTACTAAGCATCAGAAAGGAAAGAGCTTCAGCATTTTAGAGGAAAGGAGATCTAGTCATATACAAAAATAATCTAACTGCTCTTGCTGAAATAAAAATGCTGAATAAAAGACTAGTTTGTATACTTGTGCTCATAGATATAACAGTCTCAGCCATATTTTAAGAGGCAGATTTATGCCAATTATAAAGTGGTTGGGAGCAATAATAGGATGTCATGTGTTGCTAAAAAAGAAGAAGAAAGAAGATAAACCCCACATTTTTAACATTTTCAATCAAATTACTATTTCTTTAGAATATTTTAACAACAAACATTCCATCAGCATTATGTCAATATAGTCATATTACTCATCTCGGTTCTTGTATGTTTTGTTTATGATCCATGAAAGAATTATCCCTATCCAAACTGATTTTAACCAAATTACAAAACAAAAAGAACCTTTTCTAACTTTCTAACCTTCCTGACAAACCAGTATAGGGTCAAAGAGATTTGAAGAGTCATTGAAGAATATGTTTTGATTTACTTCAGATAGACTCAGGGGAACTTTGTTCCAGATGGTAACCTTAACCTTTTACAACAAACTGTCTATCTGTGGTAGTCCCTTATTAAAATTAGATCCATATCTGTCTGATATTTTGGTGGTCAGGAATTTCCTGGTATCATACCACCTATGATAATATATTTTCCATCATTTATTGTGAATATGTGTAATAACAAAGGAAAGGAATTTAATTTCAGTTTCTCTCATTTGACCGTGAAGTTTTTTTGAAGTCTATTCAGTGTAAACACTTCAGAAAAGAGCAGAAAGCAGAAAACATCCTCACACGTAGGTGCTTTTTTGGCAGTTTAAATGTTAACACAGCCACTTTATTTCTATTTTGATTTGCAATTTTTGACCATAAAGAATTGAAGAACAGTTTTATGCTAATGGTCAGTACTTGATATGTTAAAGCCACTTGTGTGTCTAACTATGAATTGTGTGCACAAAAAGACAGTGAAGTATTCATGAAATGTTAGTTGTGCTTAGTATTATCTATATTTCCAGTTAGGTTGACCCAATAAAACAAATGAAATGCAGTTTGTGCAAGTCCTGAAAACAAGAAGATTATGTTTCTAACAGCCCAGAAAATGCCATATTTACAATATTTACCATATGTAGGCTATATAACAAATATTTATTTCTATTTCAATGGAATACCTAATATTGTAGGAATCACAGGTGTTCACTTTTTAATACAGGCCACCACTCCCTGCATGAATGTCTTATCTAGATCATTACCAGACCCTATATTTCTACGTAATACAGATAGAATTGACCCACATTCACACCTTTAATATGATATTGTACAGACCTTCTCCATTTAGAATGTCATATATAGCTTTTCTAAAAGCTTGAGAGAAATCACCTCCATCACTACCACCCCTACTAAACCGAATCATCTTACCTTGAATATTGAACAGTAATTTTCAGGCTGGGATCCATGAATACCTTGACGTTTGCGGTCTATTTCCAGGGGATTTGTGTAAGATAATTAAGGAAAGTAAGAGGAGTGTCAATAAGCTTAAATTCTCTTCAGAATGTTTAGCCTACCTATCTGCTGGAAAATTTTACATGCTTGTCAAATTAGAAAAAAAGGTTTAAAATCACCTTATAGATGGATTTGATGAATTACAGAAAAGCATTAACACTTCTGAAGAAGCCCTGCTGCAAATAGTATTATCAATCTTTTCCTCCTATAGAAATAGAATCAGAATCATTAAGGTTGGAAAAGACCTCTAAGATCATCAAGTCCAACCCAACACCACCAGGCCCGCTAAACCATGTCCCTAAGCGCCTCATCTACACGTCTTTTAAACACTTCCAGGGATGGTGACTCCACCACTTCCCTGGGCAGCCTGTTCCAAGGCCTGACCACTCTTTCAGGAAAGAAGTTTTTCCTGATGTCCAGTCTAAACCTCCCTTGGCGCAACTTGAGGCCATTTCCTCTCGTCCTATCGCTTGTTACTTGGGAGACACCCCCCTCCTCGCTACACCCTCCTTTCAGGTAGTTGTAGAGCATGATGAGGTCTCCCCTCAGCCTCCTCTTCTCCAGGCTAAACAGCCCCAGTTCCCTCAGCCGCTCCTCATAAGGCTTGTTCTCCAGACCCTTCACCAGCTTCGTTGCCCTTCTCTGGATGTTTCATGTCAAGCTACAGGTCCATTGCGAGTGCTGTTTATATTTTTATTTCTTTTTCTTTGCATGCAGATTTTATATTATTTTTCTTAGACAAATATTTGTATTTTTGACAGCATGCTTAAGATGCTTCCATTTCTGCCTCTTGACTTAATTTTGTAAATCTAGTGAAGTTTATATTTCCCATAAATCTTTGCAGACGACACCAAGTTGGGCGGGA
>NW_009234830.1:0-6331 GCF_000690835.1 Fulmarus glacialis | reverse complement strand
GATTCTATGATTCTATGATTCTAAGTAGTGATAATCTTGAGAATGAGTAAGAGTTCAAGAAGAAAGTGGAGGTAGAAAAAAATTGGGATTTGCATGACTGGCTAAGAAATTCTCATATTTTATTTTTTTTTTTCTCCAAGTTACCTCATTTTTTCCCATTTGTTTGTATCCTCTGTCAGTTTTGTCTTGTTCTTATAAATATTCCCCTGTAGAGTCTACAGCACTTTACAGAGTAGGGCTGGATATACATTATTTTACCCTTTGGCTAATATTCTGAAAATTTTTCTGCTTTTGGTTCCACTTCAGGGCTTACATTACCATTTCTATTCTCATTTCTGGGGTCATTTCCAGACTTGCAACCACACTTCTGTTTACATGGTTATATACTCATTATGGTAAGTGGGATCATGACTCCTTGTGTTTGAGAATCCCTGTTATAGGAACTACTGCAATACAAAGGATGAGTAATAATAAGGTGAAAAAAGGGAATGAGAAAAATATCAAGAAAAGCAAGGTCATATCAGAACAGAGAGAAGAAAATGACCAAATGAACAGAAAATGCAAGGAAGATGAACAAAAAGGAAAAATGAGACAGAAATTGTATGGAGGAGGTTATGTATCATTTTTAAGAGAGTGCTTTGAAAATGTGTCTTGTAATGTAAAATCCTTTCTAATTAGCTTCCAAAACAAAGAATTGCATATCGGCAACCATTAATATAAAACTTCTTTCATTTTTTTTACATAGAAATAAACTGCATTACCTTAAATGAATTTGATTCTTGCTCTGGAAATTACTTTGTTCCATAAGTAAAATGCCTGTAATCCAGCTTAATTCTATATTACATCACTTTTAAGAACAAGTATTCTGAGTTTTATTCATCCTTTATTAATGGACAGATACTTTATCAACATGTTTACAGTATGGTTTTGATTCTGATCAACGTCTAAAATCCCCTCCAAATGTGAGCTCCTACTAAATGTCTCCATGTTCTCAATCACCTTCAAATACTGTTAAATGATAACTGTAACTGAAAAAAACCAGTCACGTCAGCTTTCAGACCTTTTATTTGTTAGTATGCAGAGTCAATTAAAATATCACATTAATGCAAAATATCTGAAATGCTTCCAATCCAAAAGATTACTTCAGGTATGTCAGGATTGAATTTGGTAGTAAAAATCATGTTAGAATGATCATAGAAAAGAAGCCCACACATTAATAATTTCTGCTATTATGAGATTTACTATTTCAAACTGGTAGGTAGTGGATGAGAAAAAGTAATAATAAATAATAAAAAAAAGATCTGTTGCGCCTATCAATTCTGGTGACACAATCAATAATAACTGAAAGGAAGAGATCTTTAAAATACTGCCTATGCAGTTAAGACACTGTTTCACCCCAACAAAATGCAAATGTCTTCCTGAATAGGAAGAGTCTTTAATTTCCTCAGATATCCTGAAAGAAATAACGCCTCAGCATCTTAATCTGCACCCTGTAAAAATGTATGCTGATTCCTTTGTCTTGTTCATATGCATTTCATGCTGGACAGTGTGTTAGTTCTAAAAGTGGAAATTCAGTATCTTAGATTGACTTTGTCTCAGAACCTGAATATTCAAGGACCATGAAAAGAACAAAAAGGATCCCATCAATGGTGTATAGTAGAATTCCTAAATGAACTGTGGTGACTGTTCTCCTGGCAGTACTAAATAACTCTCCAAAAGTGCATGTAGATGAGATTTTAAACCTCTGCTTTTTGCGAAGAAACAGCTAGCTAAAGCATTAATAGGAAATGCTAACTGAAGGAAATCTTGCCATACTTTCCAAAGTTAGTTGAGCCTGTGTGATCCCACTTAGTAGCCCTATGCTTTATTTAAGGAAGGCTCAAGCAAAACAGCAGGGGAGCAAAAGCTGATACTATGAATAAATCTATCGTTCCTGCAAGCAGGTACAAGAAAGTGATATTCCATTCTCTGCTAATTCTATCAACAGCTACTAGGTAGCTTGTGAGTCTGGCACCATCCTCTATTTAACAGCCTTGGAAGGGAAGTCTGCCTGCCCCTGTTGTGTACTGACCTGCAGAGTTGGATCCTAAATGCTAAGACTATTAGACAGGAAGCAAAAGGCTGAGATAATACGCAAAGGTAATGAATTTTGTTTATGCTGAGAAAAGCTGGTTTTATTGTAGTTTCAGTTAGCAAAGCCACTGAGATCATAATAAAAGCCTCGTCCAGCCTGCAAATGAGACTTCTAAGATTAAGAGGCGAAAAATATCTTGTCCAAGCCAAGGATGATAATTAACAATTCTAGTCAAAGTACTGCAATAAGCATGATTTACAACATTATATGCAGCTCTATCCATCTTCAGGTATTCAGATACTAAGTAATTAATTCTCCTGGCAATCCTTTGAACTAGACAAACAGCTCCATGCTACGTACAGGGAAAGTGGCAGCCACAGAAAATAGGGTATGATCAGAGAGACACAAGTGACTGAGGTTTTATAGTTTAAGAAGTTACTGGCCCCCTCATCTCAGAAGAGATAATTTTCTTCAAGCTGTTCAATTGCATGCACATCATACACTAGGAAAGTTTCCAGAAAAGCTTGGAAATTATGCATTATGCAAGGATATGGAGTATGCAGTTAGAAATTAAAAATCACACATAATTTCTATCGCACAGTATGTATTTCCGTATTTACAAAAAAGGGCACTGTGCCTTGCAGCCTAGCTCATACAAAGCCAGATGTTTAATTTGGGGTTAAACACTGTTGATTTAGAACTAAGAATGCGTTAAAGTAGTTTCCTGTCCAGAGCTGAAATGCAATGTCTTTGTTATTTCAACCTACAAGTGCAAAATCTCAGAGGTTGGTAATCTCTTCTGTTATCTTGTTATACCTTTCAAAACAAGCTCCCAGACTGGTTCGGTGGCTAAATAGAGCAATGGCACTTTGGGTATTACTTTGGGAAGTGGCGTTAATACACAAAAATGATATGTACCTATATTATGGTCAGAATCAGTACTGACCTATATAACACCTCACATTGTGTTATTGGTGACTGTTCCCCTGCAGCTAATTTGTTTTGGAATAAGCACAAAGAGAAGCTTGACATTCCTTGGTGTTTTGCCTAAGACAGAGCATATCACTTATCTGTTTTAAATACGTTCTCGTTCAGAAGAACCCCAAATATATTCTTGAAAATATGTCCTCTGATTCGGGTGAGCAGAAGAAATGTGCCACATTTAACCTACATTTGGCTACGCTTCAACTGCAAGTGAAGTGAAACTTAAGTATTCTTTATCCAACCCATAGGGGTAATTTAAGTCTCAATTAACAGATGCTAGTATGTGACTTTGAGAACATTAGGAACTATTACTCTACAGATGAAGGAATAATGACTAATTTTCCATAACAGCTTTAAATACAAAGGAATAGTATGTTAAATGTATAGTTTTGATCCATATATCAAGACACTTGCAAGTAATTTATTTAAAAATACAAATTATTTATTGCAATATGAGTTCACCTACATTTTTAGTTATATATTAAAAAAAAAAAAAAGCAAAACCAAAAAAACCTGCAGTTACTTGCACAGAGTCAAAATTGCATTAGTAGTGCAGAATATGCAATCTATGTTTTTTTCTGCGTACAGATATAGACTTTGCCACTATAATATTTGAGTGTTTTATACTAATGAACGAATGCTTTCTAATATTTTTTTCTCTGAGGAAAGAACGCCTCATTCTCCCTGTTGTAGACATGAAAGACCAATACTCTGAAAGAAATTTAAGAACGTCTATGTCAATGTGGAAAAAAACATGTTGACTGCAGTTGACTATCCAGATATGCAAAGAATGGATGCTCAAGAATCTTGCTGAGTCAGAAGCTAAATGATCTAATGACAGAAAATGTATCTGTCATAAAGCCCATTTATTTTAGATACTTCTGTGATCCACCATCATTTTATCTGAGCACCTCACAAAACTTAATCACTTTGGTGTCCACTCAGATTTGAGATACTCCAGCCACATCCATGCAACATTGTGTTTAGAGGTCATATTAGTGTAGGCACAACAATGGGGCTATATTGTTCCAAAGTCCAGAGTCATTGCTGCTGGACTGATTTCAGTATTTGTCAATTGTCCCCACTATCAAACGGCAACCACACATTTAACTTTGCACTAGTGGCATTGCCACCCATTAACAGGGAAAAAAAAAAAAAAAAAAAAAAAATTCTGTCCACGTATAACTACCTTTGATACATTTTCTACTGCCAAAGTCTTGTGATCTCTTGCTGTCTACCTGTAGCTTAGACCTCTTTAAGAAATACCACTGAAATGCTTTTCAGTATTTTAATTCATACTGCCTATCAGGTTTGGTAACCCACTGATGTGTTTTGTTCTCTGCTTGATGGACAAATGTTACCTAAGGAAGATAGTGTAAGTCTTTTATTCTAGTGTTGTCCTGTATCAACACTGTTTCATTAAATAAAATTATTTGAAGGGGTTGTTAAAGTCCTGATGCCTAGACAGCTACCACTTCTGCTTTACGTAATTTTCTCCTATGAATAGGTGAAAAACTCATTGAATTAAAATTTTGCCAAACACATTCTAGACACAGGAAAATATAAAAAGTTTTATGGAGTAATTATAGATTCTCTAACCTCTGGAACAGGAGGTCCTGATTCTCTTTTCACTTGTGCTGATGTATTAAAGAAAGAGTTTAATTTTAAGGGAATTTAATTAAGCAGTAATAAAAAGAGAAGAGACTCCAGCACAAGTTTTCTAGTTCCTTCTCCAGCCTATATACTTTCCCCTTGACTTTAAGACACATAATATAGCTTACAGTGTATCGATTCCTAAGACCTAAGGCTATCTGGAAAACAAACTTTTTATTTCTTGACTGATATTGAAGCTTGTTTTCATTGCACCTCACAACAAAGTGGAGTCCTTTTGTAATTTTCTGAAAAGAAGGCACAGAGAGTGTAAAATGGATATGCATACAGCAGCTCAGCAGACATGTTATTCTGAGGTAATAAGGAGCCTTTCACTGAAAACTCCTCTTCCAAATCAAGCAGTATGGATTTATATCATCAGCTTGTTGAATAAGTCTTTGTCTCTCCATGAACATTTTAACTATGCACTTGTAGTTGGTTTTCATCCATTGTGATTTGCCAGCACACATTTGTCAAAGAGGTCTCAGTGAGGTTTTAAACTCTTCAAACTTCCCTCATAGTTAAAAGAATTTAATTACATTACAAAAGTAATGTAATTACTTACTCTTTAAGTAAGTATAATGATAGCTTGCTCCTTAAATGCCTGGTGTCTATAGAATGATGAGAAAGTAATTGTTTATTTTGAATTATTATTGTATTTATATATTATAGTGTCAGATTTATATTCACAACTTCTGTTTTGTTATTCTATGTATAAATCCTTGGAGCTTTTGTTGCATTTCACTCTGGTTTCTTCTGCAAATGTATTAATTAGTTGTTTTGAAATATTTTGTTGCAGCAAAATAATACTTTTTTACTTCAGTTCATGAACAAAATTCTATCAGCGATGTTAAAAGACCTGAAAACTCATTTGCATAGTGGAAATGCATGCCATTCAGAAATGTCGCCTTTGTAAAAGCTTTGTAGCTAAGCATATCTAGAAGAGCTATCCCTTTTGCTGGGAGTCGGTGTAATGCCCATGCAGTGTTTACATGTGCTGCTCTGGCTCTTATGCAATATCCTTGGGCAGGTTTGCTGTAGATGGCCAAATAATGCTCCAGGCCTGAAAGAGAAAATTCAGAAGACATGTAGCCACTGTTTATGAGTTTGGTCATTCCAGAATTGCAGCAATTTTGCACAAAAATATTTCAAAAACATCCCAAGTTCATTTTAGAATACAATATTTAGAGTTGAGCAGTTGAGTTCAATGAAGTGAACACCTTAAGAAATTTTTTTAAGGCACCTTTTATGGCTACACAAGAGAAGGCCTCCATAAAGGAAAGAAGGTACAGTATATCACAGCTGATAGTGACTCAACACTACTTACTAAATAAACTTCCACATATAAAAATATAAGTTTCTAACCAGCATTTAAGAGATACAGAATATGATACAGGCCATTGATTCCTACCCCTGCATGGGCATTGTTCATTTATGAAGTGGTTGAATTTTGTGTAAGAAATGCAAAACATTTTTAAGGATTTGCTTGTATTTATAAGCAACTATGTTATAAGGAATTAATCATCCATTTTCTGATTTATTTTTGTCGGAATGACCACACTGGCTTTGCCTATGACTGCCTTAAAAATTTACTAAGAATCATAGGATCATAGAATCATAGAA
>NW_009234829.1:17782-39690 GCF_000690835.1 Fulmarus glacialis | reverse complement strand
TAAATACATTATATATAGTCTATATATCTCATTCTCAGGTAGTTTAGTAGAGCAATCATTTCCATAGAATTTAGTGAGGAGATTTACATAGAGATGGCTGGAAACTGTAAACATGCAACCGTACTCAAATGACTCCAGTAGGAAAGGAACACCTATAAAAATAGGGTTTTGCCCATGAGACCCAATCAAGCAAAGTTCTTTACACATGTGTGTGTTTGCATTTGAGCCAATGGGAAAATTCAGAGACTTAAATATGTCTATTAACACACCAGAAGGTCAAATAAAACTGCAGACCTAGAAGATGCAGCGCGCCTTGTGAAGCTCCTTCGTCCTGAAGTTATTCACCCGTCAGGCAGACAGTGTACATAACCCATGTTCTATATTTCTTTCCCTGTTGACATTTGTTTACTGGTGTCAGCCTCTGTCTGACTTTTTGTTGCTGTTTAAGTCTTAAAAATAGTTCAAAGACTTCAAAATAGTTTAAGCTATTTTTATAAAGAATGTAGTTCTTCATCTCTGCTTCAGGCTGAATAATTGATATCTGGCTACATCTTGCTTATCTTACCTATTGCAGGTGACCTCCCAGAAAGACTCATTATTGTCTGAAACGTGATGATTATTGCTGTATTGTTTTACCTAAATAATTTTCGTTGAAAGAAAGAGGTAAGTTAAATATTATTAAGAGCTGGAGAGGTAGAGCATTTATTAGAGAGTGCTATTCATAAACACATCACATTCACTCAAGTGTAGACCACCACATGGCTGCTGTTTAGTTTAAGCAAGCATGCATTTACATGTTCTTTACAAGAGCTTATGATATGCTGAGCAGCTGGAGTTTATGTTAACATTCTGTATTAACCACAAAGGCAAGATAGAGCTAAATGAGGGTATCAAACCTTGGTTGATGTTTCAACGCTTTCCCCGAAACTGTATCCAGATCCCTAGCAAAACACCACCAGTTGCTACAGGTGTTGGTAGAAGGTATCTGTAATACATGCTCACACAACCCTCCTTACCTTACTATCCAGAGAACTGCTGATACCTCTTACAGATAAAGACCTTAGATGCAACAAAATTTAAAGGGCTGGGCAGGGATTAAGAATTTAAGTGCAAGGAACATCCTTCTGGAGATGCCTCCCTTTCACTATTGACCTTGGTTTGGAAGAAACTGGTTTGTACCCGCAGCCATATAGTATATAGATGCTTATGCCTCTTCTCCTCATGAGGATATTAATAAATAGGATTTCTTGACTTAAAACTAATTTGAAACTAGTCTTCTCCCCTGGGGAGTAGTGAGGTCTGACCTAGTAAAGTGTATTGCAAGTGTAATTCTGGAATAAAACCATATACTGTTCAACAGGCCTACATCAAGAGAGAACAGGCTCTCCGTTTCAAAAGGGTGGATGCATCTACTTTTTTTTTCTTCAAGCAGCCTCATTTGCTGACCACAAAAATATTTGGGGAGAATTGGCCCCAGCTTCTTATTAGATGACCAGCTGGTGCCCATCACTCCTCCCTCCTCTGTTGCTATTCCACTATCAATGTCCTACAGAATATGTGTATGTATATATATATAAAAATATATACTCCAGGGGCTCCTCTTGGGTCAATGAAGGATGGCCGAGAGAAGCCATGCTGTGAAATGACTCTTGAATCTCGTGTCTACCCTGGCACTGCACTGTCTCATCCCTGGCACTGAGATTCCTGAGTAACATATATGTCCTGAGTCTTTGCAGTGGGCCTGATTCTTTTCCTCTTAATTTAGGCAAGCTTCCCCACTTTTCGTGAGTCCGTGATGGAGCTGTGGGATTTTGCTGGAGAAACACTAAGTAAAGCTAGATAGTGCTTCCAGCTGATGAATTGTTTTAGCTTGAGCTGTGGGAGGGAAAGACACAGTTACTTGAACTGTGTTAAGAACAGCTGGTCTTACATATAAATGCATGTGAGTGTCGTCTCTTGCATTAACACTTCTGCACACATCTATACTGCATAACAGACATAGATGAGCAACTAGAAATACAATATTATACATAACCTGTCGCAGTGGAATTCTGACTGCCTTCAGGAGACGTTTCTTCCTATCATTTCAGATACATTTCCATTTTCTCATATGTTGGAAGCACCAAAGCTTTCCACCTTTCCATACTCCATCCTTAAAGGGTATGGGTTCTTTTTGGTTGGTTTTTTTCTTTTTTCTTTTTTATTTATTTACTGCATTCATTTTCCATGCTACTTGTGGATTCCAAAACCTTGCCAGGAAGTACTTAAAAAATGCTGACTTCTCCTCGTTGTTACATGCCAGCACAAATCAAAATATGTGTCAGCTTTTTTTCCAATAAATAGTTTTATTAAATTCATCTTACAGTGTAAGAATATGTATGTATGTGTAAGAATATGTATACCCTGCTTCTGTAAGGGTTGAATAATATGTTTGAACCATACTTCTAGGAAAAAGGAATGTAGAAGGAACTATTTTGTACTCGATTTCATCTGGAGAACAATGTCCTGAGAGTTAAAATACATCAAAAAATTAAGTAAGTCCCCTTGAAATGAAAGATGTGAATAACTGTGTGCTTTCCTCCATTATAACATTTGCTTATCCAGTTTCAGTCAATTCTGTTTAATTATCAGGTAGAAGCACAAAGTGAAAAGGATAAAAGGTAAAGAGTAGGCGCAGCTCATTATTTTTGTAAAAAAAAAAAAGTCTCTACTGATGTTGTGTTTATTGACCTTAAGACAAATTTCAGATGGGAAAATAAACAATCTCCTAATGTAAAACATTAAATACTACTGGGCTGTTTAATTCTCACAGAAATATTCAGAATGAACTTTACTACTGTTTGCTTGGTCGCTTTGTAGTCTTTAAAAGCACAGAGCTGCATTGTTATCAGAGCAGCTAATGCTTTCCACAGAGATGCAGGATAACACCCCTGCTAGGAATGCACTGCCCCAGGGAGGAGAAAGCTAAATGTAAGCCTACTTGCAGCTATTGCTTTCATTTGAAAATGATTATAACATTTAGGCTATTGGTGACATTGCCTCCGGTAATTTCAGCAGTTTAGAGTGCCTGAGTGTATTTCAGATATAATACACACAAGTATTTTGCATATGTGTTTAATAAATAACATTTTTTACCTTCAAGTGTTTTGTTACAATATAGTCTATGCAGCCCAAAATTTCTGTGTCCGAGTCATGCGTGCTCCAAAAAGCTGAGTATACTGCATAATAAAAACATCCTTATTCTTGCTTCCACATAGCTACTGAGTCCTACACATAAACAAATGAAACCCCACAGGAATAGGGACTCTTCTCTGAGCAGCTTGGGGTGAGCTGCAGCTTTCCTGCCATACCCCGACTGCCTGACCCAGGAGACGGAGCTGTTTTCTCCCACCACTCGCCTCCCGATAGCTGTCGTGCTTCCACCCACAGCAACATGAGGAAAGTCACGTATGTACATGTATATTTGTGTGTGTGCATATATATACACACACATATATAGGCACATATATAGGACTAGACCACGTGCTGAGGTCCCTTCCAATGTTAACCATTGTGTCAAACCTACACCAGAGACTGTTGTTCCACGATAGCTTTAAATCTAAATGTAGGCTGCCACTAAAAGAGACGATCCAACTCATCCTCCCTTCCTTGCTCTTGCCCTGCCTGAGCACCGACAGAAGCTCCTGCTCACCCCGTGGCCCAGAAATGCTGATGTTGGCCCAAAGGAAGGCAGGAAAATGAGGGATCAGAGATGAGACCAGGCCCTCAGCAGCAGCCCAGCCATAGGTTAACTTGAAGTTTTTTTTAAAACCACAGCTTGCAGGAAAGGCAGGGAGAAAAAAAAGGAGAAATAACCATCTAATTTGAAATACAGACATATTTGCACACTTGTACATGCTTCTTTCACTTGTACAGACTGTGCTGAAAGTCATCTCAATATCTCAGAAAGTGACTCTCCAGTTACTGTTTTCTCAGAGCATTGGTAACTCATTTTAAGGAAAACATCCAGCCTAGCCTAAGGATTGCAAGTTCTCTAATTAGGAAATAGTTAAGATGCAAGCATCCCATGAGCATCTTGGAAGGGAAGGAGGAAAGTGGAGAGAGCATCAACAGGAGTTTTTTATTTATGCTCAATTGTACTGTCATCCTCTCACAGAGTGCATTATTTATCTGATGCTAATCTAAAAAGAAGTAGATCAATACATTTTGAATTTAAACTCTTAGCGATGTCAAAATTGCCTTTTTTCTAACTTTTCTGGGTGTGTTACTTAGATGATACATTACAGCTAATGTCTAAATAACTGCTACTCCTTGACAAGCATCAGACAGATTCCTTAAGAACTTGATTTTTTCCTACTTAAACAGCACTCTGCATGATTAGATCTAAATCGTTAATGAGAAACACTTATTTCCTCTGAAAATTACATCCTGTGATACACTAACAAGAAAGAAGAGGAGGGCCTGAGAAAAAGATGAGAGACTTGAAGCACAGACTTCTTGGCTAGTAAACCTTTCAAACCCTACTTGATGAAGAGCTCTGGCACACCCTTCATGGCCAGCTGAAGTTCATACTACCTGTGCATGGCTGAACTACTGTGGCATTTCAACACTAACCAGAATTAGGGATCTTTTGCATTAACGTGATTCTTTCAGCCACGGTGGCTCATCAGCTGAAATAAGACTGGTGCAGCTTCCATGCGCAGGGAGGAGGGAGAGCGATACCCTTGGCAACTGTGCCAAGGTACATCCAAGCCCTAAGAGACCCGTGTCATTCTTTTGAGATGAGCTGATTTTGAAGGGCCTGTATAGCATCTCATCGTGTAAATATTCTGCCTCTTTTTCCTCCTGCCTGAACTTTTGTAACAATTCTGTACAGACAGAAAGGAGCCTATAACCTATTATCTCCACTCTGTAATTAGGCTTTGTCATGTGTCCACTTCTTTGCAACCTACTAATTTGTCATATTAGTAAAGCAATGTTTCCTCATCATAACTTTTTTACCATGAAAGGATAAGGTCAGCTGGGCTATGTATATATTGTCACTGTTAATACTTCAGACTATTTCTCTGATTAAAATGATGTGCAGTAGTATTGGGAGGAGATAGATTATGTCATGTTCTTTCCCCCAGTGCTGACACTGTTACTCAAACATTAAGCAGAAAAATAGCAAGTCCAGGCTGAAGGCTGTTCCTGGACTCCTAAGCACCTCGTTTGTATCATCCATTTGCAATTATTCCTCTTTCCATCATTCTGCTTCTCATAAAACTGACTTCTATAACATGGAGGAGGAGTTAGCAGGTCTTCTCTGAAATCTGGGCATGTGGGAAGGTGTCTCTCAACCTGGAGCAAAGCAGTGTCTTCAGACAGCTACCAGCTGGGATGTTTACAGCTCTTCTGTTGTCTCATGCCCAGACAATAAAAAGATTTATTATTCTGGGCAATTACGGTGAGTTTTCCCCACTCGTTTTTCATCTTTGGTATGATGAATTTGATGATGAAACCCTGAAGACTTTTTTTTGTGTTGCTTATGCAGAGGCTGAAGGCCAATATCATTATAAAATGTCATCGCTACCCCTCCCCTCCATGTTTTTAAATAATAGAAACAATTTAGGGTAAAAGTAAGTGGTATCTTTTATTTTGTTGTATTACCTATAGCAAGAATAAAACAGCTGTATGCTTTGAAAGATGTGTAGATGTGACAGCCACATCTTGGCCAAGTCTGAAGGACTGATGTCATGCCGTTGCCAGAAAAACAGGCAAACATTTTACTGGGACTGTTATCTGGAAGAGATGTGAAATAATCCCCTGGGCCCAAATAACCTTGGGAAGGCCTCAGCTGGAGCAGCGTGTCATGTGAGGCTCTGTACGTGAGGGGTAATATGGACCGTTGGAAGAGATTTGAGAAGAAAGCAACAGGAATAATCAGAGGGCTGGAAGATGCAGCCTGTGAAAGATTGGTGATGGGATTTCAGTTGTTCTGCTGAGAGAAAACTGAGTAGAGACATGATAACAGTCTTCAAATATCTTAAGGCTGCTACAAAGAGAAAGGGAATGTGTTTCCCATGTCTTTTGTGGGCAGAACCAGAAAAAATGGGCTTAAACCTCAGCAAAGGAGATTGATAGTGCACATTAGAAACACTCTTTGTTATGTTAACAATGGTTGAAGGTTGGACTTGATTGTCCCCAGAGGTTAAAGGTTGGACTGACTTCCATCAGGAATGAGATAGGTGTAGCAGATCTCACCTGGGATGAGAATGATGAACAACAACACTCCATCACTGTTTCTTTTAGCCGTATTCTTTGATTGAACAAAACCTATTTGTGGTGGGTGCATTCTCATATTTTTCTAACCCTCTCCCACCCAAAAGATCAACTTTTCCTCTGTTTTTTAGTAATGGCTTTCCTCAGGCTAACGCTTAATGATGTCTTAACAAAGTAAACTTAAACATAGGAAAGAACATTTTTCATGAAGGTAGCTTGGATTTCGTGGCTGCTGTCTTCAGACAATGACCTGACACCTTCTGTTTCTCCATCTTAAACAGAGCATGGTGGTCATACAGTGACTAACTAATGCAGAATGGTTTTGACATCTTGGAGGAAGCTTTAACTGCTAAATACCATTGCTTCACTTCCATATCCTTAGTTCTGTCTTCTTAGATCACAGTTTCATATTCACCCAAAGCTTTTCCATATAACTTTATATTTGGAATTATTCTGTTCTTTTTTCTTTTCTTCTTTTACTGTGTTGAAATTGAATTCTGCAATTCTTAGCAAAACACGGACTTTTCACCTTTGATAACAGCTGCAGGATTAGTTGCTTTGTCACTTCTTCCTGAGAGCAACACCTTCCGTTTCTCTCCCTTCTGTTTGCCTCTGAAATGGGCAGAAATTGGAGAAAACCATCTGATGAAGCTGCTCTCAGGCTGGGACATGCTTACCGTCCCCTTCTTTTAGTTTTTAGTGGCTGGCACTTCTCACTCCCTGATGAGAGTACATCATTGTACCGAGTCAGCCCACCACTCACCCTTGTGAGATGCAGCCTCTGAGGGATACGACCTGCAAAAGACAGTCTGTTCAAAATAACGTAGAAGTCTGTGATTATGAAAGCCGAACTTTTTAGAAGGAAAATATCCAGCTGAGCATTTGAAGGAACGAACATTGGAGAGGCTCCGACTGAGGGGACATCTCATTCTGGTGTTGTGGTCTGTCCTTCCTCCCCTCTGTGTCTGTTGTCTCATCCTGCTTCCTCTGATTGCTGCTGCTTTAGAAGTGGCTTTAGTACAGAAAAGGTTTTCTTTGAAGTACTGTGGAAATACCATTTCTAAGAAAACATGACCAGCAAATGTCCAACTTTCTTTTTCAGCTGTCTTGTTAGAATACAGCACCGATACCTGTGGTTTTGCCCCTCTGGTGTAACAAGAAAACTTTCAGTGACTTTTACGGTTCAATTACTTTTGGCAGACTTCGGTTCTCCATGCTAGACCCACGCACTTGTATAAACATAACTGGCTTCAAGCTGTGTTAAATATAATCACTTAGCTACAGAAACAAAAAACAGAGATAATGGCTAAGATTAAGATTACACTTTTCATAAACATTTTTGGGCTGACGATGATTTGGAGTGGCAATCACACCCCACTTGCTAGTATTTTCTCCTTTTGGTTCTTTAGCTCTTGCATCTTGTCCTGTTGTCCTCCTCTTTGCCTTTGCTAAAAGTGCATTTTTCCTATTCTAAACCCCTCAGAAATGGATTCTGCCTAAGTTGTGTGTTAAAAAACACGCAGAGACACATGACAACGGGAAGTATAAAGCAAAAGCTGCAATACGACACCACCACTCCGTAGGGAGAGGAATACCGAATATTAAGTGAAATCCTGAAGTTCCTTGTGCTGCTGCCTAAAAGCAGCTTGATACGGTGGTGAGCATTAAAAAGCAAAATATGTTGTGGAAGAAACACAATCAGCAAAACAATTCGAAGAATACATTTGCTTTGTGTTGATGTTTGAGAGTAAATATTTGTTCTACGGTACAGTCAAATGAGAAAAAAAGAAACTAAAGAATAATTTTTTAAAAATCAGTGTGCAGGCAAAAAACCCCATAAGTGATGGGACGGAAGAGATTGCAGGTTTTATTTTTAAAGAGGATCTTGGATGTTTGTTAAAAACACCTCCCTTCCACACGGTCCTCCAAAGCAATGGATCACTTTAGTCTTTGTTTGAAAGTTAAAAAAATTACCCAAAGGAAAAAAAAAGCCCTCTGCTTTTTTGAAAACTGACACTAAAAGCATGGAAATGTTTTTCCTTACAAATGAGGTCAAAACAGCCTCATCACTCCCCCGGCACTGCCCAAACTTGAACTCTTTAAAAGACGCTTCCTGAAATTCAGAAAACCCAGTTGCACATTGCACAAATATCACAAGCTGTAACAAGAATTTAACTTGCTTTATATCTGTCTTTGTAATTCCAGCCTTTAGTTTAGACAAAAAAATAACTCTGCCAAACAGTAATATTAAGCCTTGTATTCCCTACCATTAAGCTGCAGCTCTGGGATTGCTCAGACTCCAGGAAGGACTGATGGACATGAATTAGCTGCTGCTGCATCTGCAACTTCACTCCTACACTTGCCCACACTAGGTGTGAAGTTGTCTAGTTCACTTCCCAAACACACTTTAAAACCTCTGAATGGAGCTTGGTGCTGCTTTCAGTATAGGCAAGCAGGCCGACGTGAGCAGATAAGCAGATAAGAGGGTGGGCCGTTGATGGGGGCTGTTACTCTTGCCACTTCCCAGTGAGGACGGGGCCAAGCTACAGGCGAGTTGTTATTCTTCTTGCACATTCCCAGAATTTCCTACATGTAGCTGAAAGGACTTGGTGAACCTATGGAGATATGGTCCCAGAAGCTCTTGGAAAACCCATCTGGAAAGGCAAGAGGTATCTCACGTATACTTGATAGACCTCCCACACCTGAACCGGATTAGTCCATTGAGCAGTAAAGCAGATGTTCTTGCAGCAAAAGACATGTTTTAGCAGATATATAAGTATGAGTTTCATGATGGTTGGTTGGTTGGTTATACAGAAGGTATTAACTACTGAACAGCCTCTAAAGATGTGTTTAAACTGTAAAACTCACAGAGAACTTCACTGAAAAATTCTGAGTAAGAATAAAAAAAATACTTGAGGATCCTTTCTAGCTGTTTGTACAACCTGGGTATAAACTCAATTGTGAGTTACATTATTGTCTTCTCAAAGGATAAAAATCTCCAAATTTCATAGTAATATAGCTGAATTTTTGAGAAGTCCAAAGGGTCATTTTCTCTGTGATCTAATTTGCTCTGTTGACAAAGAGGAAAGCGTGTGGTTAATATTACTGGAGAAAGTACACACTTTTATTGATGGCACTGCTTTAGTTTACTTGGTTTTGGAAGACATGGATTTACTTAGGGAAAATCCAGATGCAGATGATTAGATGAAAGGGAAAACTACCAAAAACAATAGGATGAGACTAAATCTGTGGAGCCACCATAATGTATCTGCATATCTGGATCACTGTTTTCTCATAATGAGTAACAGGACCCGGAAACCTTTTAACATATGTTACATTCACAGTGAATCAACCCACGGTTTTACTCATATCCTTTTTATACTTTTATAAAACAAAATTTGGATCTGGTTCCAGCAATTTAGAAACGTTTTATGGCAACTGAGTCAAAGAATTTGGCAGGTTTTGCAGTTTGGAAGGCCACTGGAATGTTTTGCAAAAGCCATGCTAATGTCTTAGTAATAATGAGGTAAGAGTAATAAATTTTTCTGCATTGCAAAAACTAGGATTCTTTCTAATTTTTATTTGAATATTTAGAGGCTATTGACTCTCTAGGAGATTCCTGTAGTTTTTCCCTTTCAAATGATAGATGCTCTGTAAGGGTAATGCTGGAGGAGTCCATGGGGAGCCTTCTTACTTTTTCTTATATTTACATGGAGATGGATGGTTTGATTTGATTTGGCAGAGATGGGCCGCACTGTTTTCTTAATATCTTTGTTTAGAAAAGTTTGTTTAGAAATGATTGCAAAAATTTGTTGTCTCTTTACTTATAAAATTAGAAAAAAAATTGTAAGTGTGTACTGGTTTTCTAATCCCAAACTCAGTTTTTCAGGAAAGTAACTGAGAGACAGTGTAGGATAGAGTTTGTATGTTTAATATAAGGGTCAAGAAGGTACATAGTGCTCCCTGGAAATTGTGGAGTGTAATAACATCAAAAAAACCTCACCACTCTTCCTTAAGTATTTAAATGTCAATGTGAACCACCATGTCCAAAAGTTTAATGTGGCCTACATGATTTTGACATAAATAACATGACGCTTTTTCTATTAAATTTGCTCCCTAGCTTTTTTCAGTATGTGTGGGTTTTGGCAGTAAGTATCAACAATTCCTGACAAGCAGAATCTGTCACTGATGCTGCACTTTTCCAGAAGCGCTGAGATGAGGAATGAAAGAACACACAAATGCAAAGGGACAAGGAACTGGTTTTTCTTGCTGCCACTGAATTGTGCTAAGGATTTTAGGAATGTAGCTGGATCTTCTCGTAGACGGGAGTAAAGAAAGGAGTAAAAGCATCAATGTTAACAAAATATTATGTGTTTGCAATCAGTGTGTTAAAAGTGTTGTTTCTTTACTCCGTGGTATCAGCTAATGTGGCACAGGAGGGCCTGTTTGTACAGGAGCTGTTAGATAATTTCCTATCTGTAGAAGTTGTATTATCAGTAGGTTGGCTCTGGTGTCCTTTCTGAGAAGCAGACTCAGTGTTAAATGTTTGATGTGATGGTTCGAAGGGGCATGTTGGCAGCCTGACCACTTCTTGCTTTAATCAGAGGACTTCAACATATTGCATCACTTGTGAAAAGAAAGTGGCAATGTGTTAGTGTTTTCAGAGACCTTAAATAATGTCAACATAGGCTGTACTGGAAGACCATGAAGAACTGAGACTAAAATGTTGCAATCTAAATTTCCAGCCTCCCCTATCTGATCACTGAAACCACTGGTTTCTGATTTATAGAGGAATAAATCTTGAGAACCACCAGGAATGCAGCAGTGTTATTTGTCTTGACATCAGTTTAAGTGGAGCGGGAGTTACACTGAATTCTTGTCTTGTACCCACCCTGAGGGTCGCTCCTTACTGACAGTAAAGAAATGATCCTTTTTTGGCTCTGTTAGTCCTTGAGACTCAACAAAAACCTTGAGATTTTGATTTCCTTGCCATCTAGTATCTGTCTTATGTGTATGCCACTGGGACACATGCAAGATGTCTTTGGGGTTTAATATACCTTCCCGTATAGTATCGTGATTAAAATACACTTGTGGCATTCTGGTGTGCAGAGACACTGTCCCGTCTGCCGGGGACAGCGAAGGCGGGCAACAAGCACGTGTTTCATGAGCAGCTAATGTGTATAAACACAGCTCTGCAAAAAGGAGGAATGGTTTCTCCTTCGTGTTTCTTAGAATTAACAGAACTTTAGGGAAAGTCAATGTTCGTCTGTCATAGATTGTTAACTCCTTCAGTCCAGGTATGCTCATAAGTGAATAATTTATCACTTTTTTGTACTCTTCTGTGTCTCCATCAGTTGCTCCTTTCTGTGAGCATGTTTATTTGCAGGATAGGAAGCAGGTTATCACTACAGCATTAAGAAGGGAGTAGGTCCAAAAATAGCAACAGACTTTCATAAATTTGAAACAAAGAAGTTAGGGAAAACAGAAGAGCAAGCAGTCTTAGACTAACCTTTAGTGTTTAAAGAAAGCTGTATTTACTTCAAAACCTATCATTTAAAATATATAATAGTAGATCATCATGCAGTTCTCTCTTCGGTTGTTTTTGTATTTTCAGTTTTGATTACTCTCTTTTTGGTGCCATATAATCTGCAGTTATTTTAACTAGCACTCACATCATAAACAATCTCTACAGGTTTTTCATTCTTGCAATGCGTATTTACCAAATACTGCTTTTTCTGTTAAAACAGTATACTCATAAATTATTTGCTTTTATCAAAACAGAATGTGAAATAGTCTGTGTACTTTTTCAGTAGATGCTCAAGAATGAGAAAGGAAAGTTGGACCACACAGCCGCCATTGGGAACTGTTAACGATTATTATCTTGTATTACAACTTGCTTTTACTGAATACCTTTTTGATTGGCCACCAAGCCTTTCCTGGACTTTTGAGATTTCAAAATCGAGTCAGGCCTGTCATTTGGAAGATTATAGTCAAAATTTGGAGTGAGATTACAATTCCATGTGTGTTTGACTTCATGGCAATTCTAATTTTTAGACTATTCTTTAAACCAAGAAATCTACTATTTCGTTCAGACAGTTGCCAAATAAATGGTTTCTGCCAACCTGGCTAGGAATTTTTTCCTTTTTCTCTCTGAATACAAAGATGAGTATCCAGTTAGTGTCCATTTGAAGGGACTCAGTTAGTAATTGGATACGTAGAATTGTTCATCTTGAGGTTATTAGTTGAAATCCAGCCAACCTCAAAGTCATTAACATGGCTGAGGCCATTTGTACCTGGTGTGAAATGAGCTGGAAGTCTCATCCAGTTACTGATAGGCATCTATAGTAAAATGCTTTTGCTTCAGCTGGTGCAGAAAATATACAGTGGGTATAATTTAATATATAAATAACAAAATAATGCAACTTCCTAGTATGTGAAAAGTTTTTTACCTAGAAAAATTTTTCTCCATATCACGTTTAAGGTCTGTTAGTAGAGTATCTCTGGAGTTTTCCATTATGTTGTCATGCTATACCTGCTGGGCTTTTAGAAAGAAGACTTCGGTTTTCACGACTGAGGTACATTTCAGACACAGTAGAATAACCCTCACCATAATTACTGTGTCTATGTCTGAATGAAACCTTGAGATGAATGTAACCTTGATCCAGAATGGAAAGAATGTAAGAACTGACTCCTAACGCTAAACTAGAGGCAGATGAGCTTCTATGTGGAAAAAACCAACCTGAGCATCCAATCCTGCAAGTAGTGTTACTGTCTTCTTAGCTAGAATAAAACCTCAGTTAATTTCACCCCATTTTGCCATTTTTTGGGTGTTAGCATAATGCAAGTAATAAAAGTATTGTCAATATGCTATAGCTGTCAGCAAGTGTTACTGAGGCCTGTGGCTCTTCATCAGAAGGATGTTCTGAGGATATGAGCCTTCTGCAGAAAGATCTCTATGTGTAACTCTCAGCCCATCACTGGCATTCAGTTAAATGAACTTAAACAGATTAAACTGAAAAAACCCCACGCATTTGCCATTATAGTTGCAAAAATGTAGAATTAAATGTCTTGAAGTTTGGACCAATTAACAGGATAGGATCTTTTACAGCCACAGATGGTAGAGGGAAAACTGATTTACAAATTGGATATGTCTTTCATTCAACTGACAGAGAAATTTTTACATACAGATACAGTCTACCAGCAGTGATGTAGAGAGAGCATATTAAGCCTGAGGACAGCCTGTGGCATGGGATGGGAGGACTGAACCACATGAAAGAGTCTTGCAGCAGTTTTCAACCACCAAGACTAGAGGAGATGGGGAAAACCTATAGCATCAAGCACTGCCTCCTTCCTTGACTGAGCAGGAGCAGTGCTGGGACAGCGGAGAAAGGTTTCAGGTCCCCAGCTTCACCCTTTTCCTGGAGTGTGAGTGAGGGGGAGTCCACGTAGCCCAGTGCACTTTAGTCCTGGGCTGGGGAGGGGCGGATGGGGAGTTTTGCCTGGCTCCAACTCCGGGCAGCACCTGATGGCCTCAGGCTCTCCGGGTCAGCACTTCCCGCTCCTGCGGGGAGAAGTGTAGATGTGATGGATTTGCTTAAGATGTGAGTAACTATGCTGATATATTTGGTGCATTAGCTGTCCTGGGGGAACGGGGTGATTACAAAAACGAATGGGAATGAAGCTCTGTCAGTATGTGTCCTGCTGCACTTGGATGGAAGGATGCCTTCCTGCCAGCCCTCTGAGGACTCAAGAGGGGGGTTTAATCTCTGAGTAACTGAGTCCAGAAGGAGCATGTGCTGAAACAAGTGACTAGTCCCATGAATTCAGATAATTACACGTGTCTGGTGTGTTTTGCTTGGTATCTTGTAGGATCAAGCCTTAACAGAGAGTAAAGATGAAGGTTCCCCAGCTGCCATTCACCCTCCAGCAGTTCTCCCCCGAACATCTCAGGTCTAATTCTATTTCTAATTTGAAACTATGTTTTTCACTTTTAGAAACCCTTTTTTTTCTTTTTCCTTAACTACTTCAGCACTAGAAGAAAAGCAAGCGCTGGCCCTGCAGCACAAAGGGTGGTTTCAGGGCATGGTTTGTCTGCAGAGGCGTGTGCCCAGAGCTCTCAGGGGGGTCTGTAGGAGAGAGGCTCAGACCCTGGCAAAGTTGTTTTGTGCTTGAGGAGATGCAGCCTGTACCAGGATCAGGCCTTTAGTTTCCAACAGACAGTAGCCTAATATAAAACTGCTAGCAGGAAATATCCAATAAAAAATTAGAAATCAGTTCCATGAAGACAGCTCCTAATTTTCTGTATCTCCGTGTTAGCAAAACATTTTCTTGCTGAACTGCTTCTGGCACAAAATTTAACTGCCCTCTCTAGTAAATTATGTAATGAAATTTGGGGCAGTACAATTAAACAAATATTGGAGGAATGCACTTTTTAAATATAAATGGGTTTTGTGATTAAACCTGTCTATCAAAAGATTGCATTCTTGACTTCAGAGTAAGACGTTAGCAAGCAGAACAAAAAGCAGTTGGAAATTGAGTAGCTGCAGAGTCGTCGTAAAATTAAAGTCAGCAGCCCTGAAGAGGACAGCACCTGACTGGATTGCTTTACCAGTGACTTGGTTGGATTCATGATGGATGCACCAGATCTAACAGTTGTGCAGCTGTAGGGTGAGATGGCCCTCATTCAAGGAAAAGAAATCCTCCCTTCTGCACTGAATCGAGGCACTCTGCGACTGCTCAGCCTGGTCCTTGATGCAGGGAAAAGCCAGAAACCCGCAGCAGAACGTGGGGGGCAGAGCAGCTCCACCCTTTCCCAGCAGCCCACAACCCCTTGGAGTAGGAGCAACAAGAAATTGCATTTTTAGCTAGGTGTGCCATAGGAAAATGCTTCAGGTTAACTTTTGGGTTTGCTATAGGTTCTGCAGATCTGTTCAGAGCGACATTTCCCACATGCCTGAAAGAAAGAGGCGGCTTTTTAGGACTCTATCTTTTATTATAATTGTCTCTTTGATGTAATGGGGATTTTTTTTTCACATTAAACCTTTATGAAAGTAGTACATTATGGTATTGGCACTAATACTATGTCCAAATTAATGTTTTTATTTTATTTAGAAAATGTTCCAAGCCAAAGGCAAAATGCCCCGGATTAGGTTAAAAAAAATAAAACCCAAATAAAAAATTGTCCCCTGGATAAAGCCCAGCTCTGGGAACAGAGAGAATTAGATTATCTTCCTAACTGGCACGAGCTCCTGCGCAGCATTTGGCAGATTACTGAGGTCAGAATTTAGCTGTAGTGTTTATGATTAAGTGGAGAGGCTCTGGTTTCCAAACATGTTAATATATAATGATATTTTAACTGATATTAGGGGCCAGTTCTGAAAAGTCCTGAAAACTTTGAACTTTTGGGGAATTTCAAAACTAATCAAAAAGATATATAAAATAGTGATGTAAAGACACAGACTTCAGTATCTTTCTATTTACAAAATTACCTAAAGGTATTGTAATGCCAAAAATTAATAGGCATTTGAAAAGAATGAAATGCATTGCTGTTAAAAAGGCACAAAACAGCCAAAAATAATACCAGAATGTTCATGTTTTTACCCTCCAAAAATAAGTAACTTCTGTTCATTATAAACACTACAATTAGGGAGGTAGTGCAAGTTACCAAATCTTTTATTTACTTTGTTTTGAAGTACAACTGAAATTGATTTCTGCTCCAGAACAAAAGTTTAGAGGAGAAGAAAAGTTTCTTATGACAGACGATTTTAATTTACTTCTAGTGAATCTGACTTGTAGCATACTCATTCTTCTGGGGTCTTATTGGAAGCTGCCTGAGCAGAAAGTTCATTTTTCCTGAAAAGTCACACTTCCTTCTGGATGTGAGTAATAACGTGTGTATGTTTATGTAGTAAAAAATTCTTTTTTTTTTTTTTAACTAAATAAAAGACCTCTCCAAATACACGAGGCTGCCAAGAAGCAGATATTTGCTGGTAATGTACATGGTAAGTTTCCAGAGCATCTTTTTCTAACATTTAATACTGTATTATTCTGAGGTGAACTAAAATGTTCTTGTGCCTTGAAGGCATGAAGAAATGGCTCTGGAGCACTGGCTGTAAATGAGGGGACCTTCTGACTCTATCTCAGTAGCTCCCGTTGGTGGGACCTTATATTCTGGCTTCATCAAAGACTTCTGAACAGGTCTTTGGTTCTCGGAGGGGGCCTCTTGCCACCCCGCGTGATTCTGCCTTTTATGCTTGGCGTGTTGCAAATCTCTCCTCTTGGTGTGGCAACTTCTCATGCACTGGAGGAGAAAAAGAAAGGATGGTCAAGGAAATGTAGAAGGTCACCTGCTCCTCATCATGCTGAGGAAATGGTCGTCTAACCCCTGACAGCCCCCTCCCCTCGTATACCAAGACATATCTCCATCGGAGTGGGATGTGAGGCTGAATTCAAATGATTCTGAAGCTCCTAAAGACCCTTGGCTGTGATCTGATATGTATGTGCTTATATACAACTGTCTTATACTGGAGGGTCTCACAACTGCTCAGTTAACAAGAATGTGATGTTACAAACTGGGAAACTTTGTATTTCTGGGATGTGGCTCCTTTTCTTCTCTTGGTGCAACGATGAAGCTTGGTGGCTGTCACATGCAGTTCAGCATCTCTTTTTTGCGAAGAGCGTAGCTGAACGGATCCACTCCCACCGGGCTACTACATAAATGTTCATCAAAATTACACTTTTACCTGCTCTAACGTACCTAAATCCTACTGTAGAGCAGACTTCTGTTTTCAAGAACACAGCATATTCTTTTACAAAGCCAAAATAAATGGGGGGTAGGAGACAGGGATGAAACAGAGCTAACAGGGATTTTCTGCTGAGTGAATGTTTGGATTGTAAACTCTACGGGGGTTTGGACTGTATCCACATTTGTGTTCTGAGGAGGCTGATCTCACTACCAGTGTCCAACAATAAATAAGGTTTTGCAAAGAGAATAAATAAAGTTTTGCAAAGAGAGATAAGGCTGCAGCCTGTCCAAAAGGCAGCAAAGAGGCTCGTTAAGAAGTGGAGAATCTATAAGAAACCACAAAGATGCAAAGCCTTTGGAAAATGTGCAAATTAGAAAAGAATTTAATAGAATTAAGTGAAACACAAAATAAACAAATCAACTATGACCCAGACTATTCCTTGCACTCAGCTTCCCCTTTGTCTTCTCTGCTGATTCACTGGCACCAGGACATGCTCCAAGTGTAGGGGCAGAAATAGGGACAATCAGTGATGATGGAATCAAATATCGCTAAGATGCTCCCGAAGCAAACGCAACACTTTCCTCCTGTCTGCCCTTGTCTGAGTGCACTATTGCCAGCGATCCACCTCATCTAACAAATGCACGAAAAGAGGATGCCTCACCCCATCTGGTTGGTGATCTTGGCATAACCTGCCCTTCCGGGAAGTTTCTTCTTAACCCCTGAGAAATAGATAACCCTGTTTGGTCTTTGTCCTACCCAGTGATCCAGAATTATTAGCAAAAATATTTGCATCCTTGCTAATATTTTATATTCATACTTTTCACGTGAAAATGTTGTATCATTTCCTTTTATCTGTTTGTTGTCTTTCAGTTTTGTTATCTTCCTTCTGTTTAATTATTAAGAAGAGTAAACAGAATCCCAGTGTTCTGTTTTACATCATTATCTTTAAATTTTCCCTTTCCTAAGGCAAATGGATTATGGTTTTGGTTTTTCGCTGAAGGAAATACGCCTGATCTTTTAAGCATTTTAGTCATCTATACGTGGGTTCTGCGAGCAGCATGTAGCATTATAAAAATTAGTGTTGTTTCTGTCCCACTGTTGATACATTCCCTGTTCTGTTGCTGGTCTTGGTACATGAAGTAGATGTGTTCACTGAATTTTCCTCTTTGTCACGGGGGATGGAGTGTGGAATCAGGGTAGCAGGGACAGAAAGAGGCTGGGGAGGTGCCGTAGGGCACATCGGGAGTCGCTGGGGTGTGACTAAGAAGTGACATGGCACTCTCTCCTCCATGTGGGCCGTGCTGGGGAAGAGCAGGAGGGAGCGACGGGGGAGCCTGCAGCCCAGCAGAGCTGGTGGGAATGGGCGTTTCTTGGTTTCTGTGTCAGCTTGTGGGTGAATGATGGGAACGACCTCTCCCAACAGCATCAGGCAAGCCCACAGTTTAGGCACCCTGTATGAAAATATAGTGTAGAGAGCAGCTTTTCAGAGCTCCTTCCTAAACTTTCTTCCCAATTTTCCCCTTCCCAGACTTCGTATTTTTCAGGTTTCTACCATCTGTATTGCCTCAGTCTTTTTCTTTGATTTGTTTTTACTCTCCTTAAAGTTCTTATGTTACTTAGCTTCATATTGTTTACTTTTAAGTGGGAAAGGCTGGAAGATATATATTTATTTGTTCATTTGGAAAAAATGTCACTATTATTTAGACCACCTAGAAGACTAAACCCTGCCAGGGTACTAGTGACCCTTCCTGTGTCCTTTACTCAAAGGAATATACTGTAAATGAGGATAAATAGCAACTTCTTTTCTTCTAATGCAAGGAAAGTTAGAAATGACTGAACAAATAAGACAGATATGTTTGGTTGCTCACTGGCAGACCTCTGAGATCATACTCTGGTTAGCTACATTTGCAGCACTTTTTCCTATTTTCATGCTTTCAGATTTGTATGGTTGCAAAACCATTAAACTGTTAGATGGCAAGAATTCTTATGTTGTTTTCATATGTGTGTTTTAAAAAACATGGTATAATGATATCTAACTCTAACATAGCATCTTTCTTTAGCGGATGTCGAGGCTTAAAACAAAGGGGATTAAAATTACTGCCTTTAACTCCAATGATGGGGAACCTGGAGGATAGAGGGGAGATATCAGTTGCTTCAGTGCATCTCACGAGTCCATGAAGAACCAGAAGCTGGTCTACTGAGTCCTCTAGTATCTTCTTTTTAGTCCTCTGTTTTTTGGGGAGCAAAGGTTGGGGCACAGCATATCATTTGGCTACTTCCTAGGCTTTCCGCACAGACTTTTCAACCAGGGTTGTTTCTTCTCTAAATAGGTTTTTGAGTTGAAGCAAAACTGTTTGCCCCAGTGTTTGGCTGAAGGATGCGGATTCTCTAACTTACACTTCAATAGGTGTCTTTAACTTACACTCGGGGAGGTGTTTGCTGTGGTAGTCCTCAATTGCAAATCAGAGTATATGGGGTTTGCAAGACACTCCCTGACAAAACATTATTTTCCGAACTAGAGATATTTTCTGAAAAATGCCATCTGACTGTGATAATTGCCAAAGAGCGGTGGTTTTGGGGGACTATTGCTGAACCTAAAATTTATGTCAAGTGCTCAGTGAACCCTTTTCTTTTCACTTTTATTTTGAAGCTCTGCTGACAGCACTGCTCCGTTGATCGGCTGCATGGATCATTGAACTGTGGCCTCACAGAGCACGCTTTGGGAAACTGCTACCAGAGCTCGGAAGAGTGATATTAGCTCATTATTTGCTCCACTTAAGTAGTGTTCCCGAAGGACCAGGGTACTGGACTGAGTTTTTAGAGCTCTGAATTCATCTCTGGCTTTGCAGTTTATTTTTGTAGTGGTCTTAGGCAATTGCTTTTCTCCACAGTCACTTAGTTGTTGCTCTTTTTACCTTAAAGAAAGATAATTGGTAGAAGACTTGATGAGGCTGTGGAGAAACTACAATCCTCAAGTTCCACTTAGCTGTCTGAAGCTGGGCTTTTATGCCTTGTTTTTTCTTCCATAAAGTGAAGATATCAACACTCCAATCTGAAACCTCCTAAGCTGGGAGGCTTAATGAATATTCACGCAGTGGTCTGAAGAATAAGTGCATAAGAATTTTCCAGATAATAATCACACCTGCTGACTTTTATTCCAAGCCCCCTTCCACCCTTGCTGTTTCATTATTTCAAAATATAGTCTCTCTGTGCCGCAGAACTGAGACCATCGCTTGGAATTTTATATTTCAGAGTTGTGCATGTGGTTTGCTTGAATATGATGATAATTTTCTCCTCTTGTTTTACTTCTCCATGTTCTTCTTGTTTCAGACTCGTAGGCTAAGCTGATACAGTGGAATACAGTTTCACCGTAGCCTGTGAAATAATTTTTGTCAGTGTCATCGTGTCAGAGAATTACGCTATCCACATACGGCCAGGCTGCGCCTTGGCACATGCAGCAATCAGTTGGTGGCATTGGTGGGGGAGATGTATTGGCATGGTTGAGCATTTTTATTCTGAAGCATTTATTCTTTCTCAGTATGGGAGGGTAAAAAGAGAAATTTGAGTCGTTTTAATTAATCCATGCTGCAAATGATCTCTGGCTTGGCTTGAAATCCAATCCTCTTCCTCACTGCTCCTGGACTTAGGTAAGCCATTTGCCTGCAGGCTAGTGCAAGTCAGGAATGTAGATCTGGGGGCCCAACATGGCCTGTGATTGTCCTCCTAGGCAGGACTCCTTGGATTCGGTGAGGAGCATCGTATGCTGAAATTGGGTGTCCCTCTGAGCCCACACCTCCCCGTTTGGCAGCAGCACAGCATCCTTCTGCTCCATGTCAGGCTAATTAGGTGAGGGGCCCCGGGGGCTGAGAGCGCTGCCAGGATGGCTGTCAGCGTCTGACTTCGCGCCAGCCATCTGAGCCAGTTTGGAGTTATAGATCGAGGAGAGGCTGGAAACTAGAAAATCATGAACACTTACATGGTTCTGCCATCATCATCATCATTATTATTATTTATTAGCATCTGCACATCTGGTCAAGCCGTGCTGCAGCATGCGCAGAGGCAGCTCCTGCCAGTGGGGTTTGCCCCCATTCATGGGGCTGTGGCCCTGGGACAGCCCTGTGATGGCAGGGAAACCCGCAAAGTGGTGTAGAAATTTGTAATAAAATTAAATATTATTGAAGTTACTAATAGCATAATAGTAAATTCTATATGCTTTGAACGATTTTTTCTAATTCTCTAATACAAGTATCTAATAATTTACTATATAGGGGTTTGGGCTCTTTTAAGGTTTAAGGAAAGCTTATCTCTTTTTCAAAAAGTCCTTAAGGACTTTCCACTGCATCCAGGTCACATGATTTAGATCCCCATCTTAATCACAAAAGCCAAAGACAAAAATAGACAACACTGTCAAAAAGGGACAAAATTAGGCAGATTATCTTGAGAGGGCCACAGCTTGATTTGGATTTTCAGATGTGCTAAGGGTTAGATTATCTCAGCAGCCGTTGACATTGGGAGAACTTTGCCATTAATGGGAATCTTTAGACAAATGCTGTTTGGATCTGAGGTTGTGTCTCAAACATTCGGTGTTACACATGCAATGTGGATATATTTGGTCTATAAGGCTGATTTGATACTATAGCACAGAAATGATGCTGAGACACCAAATTTGTGGAAGAAGTGCAGAACGTAAAATTTTTCGCCGTTGACATTGGGAGAACTTTGCCATTAATGGGAATCTTTAGACAAATGCTGTTTGGATCTGAGGTTGTGTCTCAAACATTCGGTGTTACACATGCAATGTGGATATATTTGGTCTATAAGGCTGATTTGATACTATAGCACAGAAATGATGCTGAGACACCAAATTTGTGGAAGAAGTGCAGAACGTAAAATTTTTCCCAT
>NW_009234829.1:0-17757 GCF_000690835.1 Fulmarus glacialis | reverse complement strand
CCTGCTGTAGGATGTGCATAGAACTGCTCCAGCATGCAGTGTGGATGGGCCACCAGCCCTCGATGTGTCCTATCTCTCCTTGTGATATGTCAGGAAATTGGACAGTGAAGACGACCTGATTCTTTCATACTGAGATCCCCCACTATTGCCTCATACTAGGATAAAAGGGATTTCTAGACAGCCTGAATTTGGAACTACAGCCCCATGGAGCTTCACGAAGCACTAATTTAGGCACGAGTAGATCTGTGGTGGTGTTCCACTCTAGCATAACTAGAGTGGAACATAACAGCTTATGTCCACTCTAGCGTAACAGGTTTTTTACTGTATCAGTCCCCTGCTCCAGTCCGTCCTGTGGCTGCACGAAGGCGTGTGCCAGCCCAGAGAAGAGGCAGGAACGACAGCCTGGGAAGGGTACGGCTGCTCTTTTTGGTGGCAGCGCTGAGTTATGCTCCGTGAAGGTCACTGTGGTACTAAGCCTGCCTCAGTTTCCCAGCTGTAAACCAGAGAGAGTCCTACTCTGTGAACCCAAAAGGGTGGTAGGAAAACGAAATGGTTAATGGGTCTTCAGTGCCTTGAGAGCATAAATTACTTTCTAGAAGTTATGTGATGATATTTGCTCTCCTGCTTCTCTCACTTGAAAAATTGCAAAGGCTTTTTTTAGAATCCATGCCTTCATCATAATTCATTTCTTGATTTGGCTATTAGTCAGTTTTCATCAGTTTACCATCTGGAATGAAAAGAAAGCGTAAGCTGATTTTTGCCTTTCTTTGTATGTCTCTTAGGAAAAATTGGGAGCAAAAAAGTGTAATCATGGGAAAACAGATTAAAGCAGCATAGAAGAGAAAAAACCCCTCTTTACTGCAAATGCATGTTTGCATCTTTCCTATAAACAAACTATTTAACTGAGAGAAACCTTTTTGTTTTTCTTCAAAGAATACTGTCAAGGTTCATGGACTCTGAATGACCCATCTCTCTCTTGTTTTTCTTCTCATGCTCCTTTCTATTCACCGGACAGCCTTGCCCTTTTGTAGCACCTTTCTGCCATTCTCAAATGCTCCAAAACAAAGGCTTATTTAAATAGTTTCCATTTTTCCACTGGACTTTTCTCCCTTTGCCCTATTATCTGTTGTTGTCTTGCTGCTTGGAGGTGAAGGAGGTCATCTTGCATTATTTTGTTGCTAATATTTTTATGTGTCATGAGCCTCTGCAAATAGGGGGACAGAACTGGAAAGGACTAGGACATGATGGAACATTTTATCCTTTCTTATATTTTTTTTAGTTTTAACAGCTTACTCGCTGTAACCACGGTGCTCGAAGTATAGCTTATGAAAAAAAAGGTTGCAAACTTTCTTCTTTGAAGTTTCTTCACTGCATTTTCAAAGTGCTTTGAACAGGAGGGAAGGGTTTTTTGGTTTCTTTTTTTTAGATGTATACATTTCTCTAGAATTCCCCTAAAAACTATTGAAGTGGGTTTGCCTGCTTGCTTTCTTATTGTAAATAATTTCTAACTCGAATGATGAAAAGTACACGTAGGGTAAAATCATTTTTACTAGGAGGCTTTTAAAAACAGTCAATTTGATAATGTTCCTATAAGCACTTTCCAGTGTGTCTTGCATGGGAAAGAAGAGAACAGATTTCTATCTCAGAGTTTTTCCTCTGAAGCCTGTGAAATTAGTCCTTCTCTAAATCCAGTATGTTGCAATTTATATGTAGGGAATACCTCTTTGAGACTTTCTCTGGATTAAAGGCCACAGAATTAAGATTTGTATGAGTATGCTAATGTCAAGGTCTTTATGGCAGCATATACTTGATTCTTCTCACATTTCTACTTTTCTTCATGCAGTGCAAATCAGATGCAAATAGGAAACTATTAGGAATAAATGATCGCGATGATAAAGTGCAATTTTAGTTGTTTTCTTAATGTCCATGATTGGCGAACAGCCCCTAGAAATTGGGCTAGGAGATGTAATTTATACAAGCAAGACCAGCCCTGAGTTTTCCATACATTTGCTTGTGAAAGACCTTTTTATGTTCTTTGAATGAGATTTACACTTTATTAATATACTTTTCAACTCTGATGGAAGTGTATGGGGGAAGAAGAAGAAGGGAAAGTAAGGGAGCCCGGACTAGGAGGAGGACAAATCAGTCCGATTTATGTCAGGGTCTACAACTGCAGATGAAGCGTTTTGGTCTCTCTTGGTGAAGGAAGAATCCTGTCAGATTAGAGGCCGCTGTCGCCCCATTTGAGTTGCAAAAAAGGTTGCATGCGTATCCTAATAATTATCTGTAATGCTAAGGAAGACAGATACAGCATTAGCTTCTGATTCAAGCAACCACCGTATTAATTTTCAAGTGAGCAGCGAGAGAAGCAGATGGTGAGATGAGGCAAGGATGCAAATGTTTGCGATCGATAGCTTTTACCTTTGTGTAATGGCAGTGGCTGATGGCGGGCTGGTGCGGTGGGGCCCGATGGCTGCCCGGCCGCACCAGCTGGTCCTTCCCCAGCCTGGCTGCGGAGGGATGCTGCACGGGGCTCATCTGCGCACGGCTTGACACGGTTGTTTGTGCTATGATGCAATGGGATAACTTTTAGATAGAGTCAGCGCATTTTTGATGATAACTGGGACCAACAGATGCAGCAGTCTGTAGTTTCCTAGTTAGGTTATGAGTCTGTGTGAAACAAAGCACATAAACCCAGGAAAATATGCAAACTTGCTATAAACTGAAAGCCTTGGTGGTTTTTTTTTCATGGGGGAGGGTGCTGGGTTTTTGCCTTTGAGATCTCAGTGGGAAGACATTTTGGCAGTGCATCTTCTTTGTTACTCAGGAACACAGGAATAACTGGGAAGCACCTTTCGGCAAATATTGTTAAACAAGCCATCCAGGACCTTATCCAGCAATACAAGGCACGAGATCGATGGCACACTCAACTCTTGGTGAAGCTCATGTTGATCAGGTTATTCCCTGATCAACATGACAGAAGACTGGTGAGGACAAATGGAGTCGCAGTGATCCCTCCTAGTCATAAAATGTGACTTCCTTGCCCAAGTGATATTGCTGAAGTATGCTCAGAGATAGCTTTCTAATTTGAATAAAGGGTTTTGTTCTGGATCCAATGGTCCATTTTTATCTTTATGGTATCCATCAGCTGACACAAGCAGGCAATCATGAGGAGAATATGCTGAGGATATGTGTAATGTCACTTTTTCTCTCTCATGGCCAGATCTGAATTTTTTAGATGCTGTTAACAGTGAGAAGCTGGTGTTGCTTGTGCTGTTCAGTTCTGTGGCAACGCATGTTACAAATGGTAAATTAGCTCATTGACCTCAAAAAGTGCACCCAGCCTCAGGGTGAGTAAGAGCATGGGCTGATACCTTTACAGCTCTCCTGGAATGATTTTTTTACCCTGGACTTTGCTGTCTTGGCCATAAAGTGCCTAGAGTGCTATGCTACGCCTCTGGTAAGGGTAACATTTTGGACATACGTCCTCAGAGCTTTGAAATACTTTTGTATGGGAGAATAATTTTAAATGTCACCTCCCTGTAGGAAAGGACCAGCTCGGGGGGGGCAGGATGGAGTAGTGCCCGTGCTGGTGCCAGGGTACGTCCCGGCAGCTGCCCTGTCCTCCCATCCTCCATGCTGCATCCCCCCGCTGCTGGCAGGATGAACAGGCATCCAACTGTTTGTCTGCTTTGCTCCTGTTGCAAAGGACTGAAATTACTGCCTTTTAGATGTTAATAACTAAAACACGGAATTTTTTTTTTTCCTCTGAACTCATCCTGTTGTTGCGGTTAGTGAAACCGATCAGAAGGATTGGGACATTTTTTTTACCATGGGAAAATGTTTGCAAGGTCTGGCCTAAAGGTAGATAAAAAAACCAGCTGCATGACGAGACACGGCGCAACTGTTAGGCGAGGGGGAATGTGAGGATTATTGTTGAAGGGACTGCTGAAAGAAAGAGGGATTTCATGGGAGAGAGGGAGGGAGGTTGCTTGGCAGGGAGAAGGGAGGCTGTTCCAAACATATGGGGCAGCGTAACCAGATGTAGAAAAACTGGATAATGTGCAGAAAATAGAAAGCGGCCAAGAGGAGTGAAAATCATGGAGGTAAATTTTCTCTAAGATCTTGTAGGTATACACAGTCTGTATTCCAAAGAGGTGCAAGGGCGATTGGGTAGAAGAAGAAAGGTGGCTGGAGCAGCCTGAGAGAAAGGTGTGGGTAGCAGTTTATTAGTGTTTGTTAAACATATGTTTTCTGGTTTCATGATAAATTCAAAGCACATCTATAATTAAAATGAAATCTCCGTAACATACAAGTATTAGCCGTATATCCTAAGTTGCAGTGAATTAGTTGAGCATCACTGAAACCATGAGAACTACACCAGATAAGGACCCAAAGTTTTTAATTAGTTTTTTTTTCCTATTTTGTTGTGAGGGGAATTTGCATCTTTATTTATTTTATTCTGTATCCTTAGAATATAAATATAGATTAATGTTTATTTTGTTCGGTGAGGGAAATTCAATTTTAAGTCCAAGTTTGATATTCAGACAGATAGTATATAAAAATCCCAACACAGTAGTTAAATATGTTTTTAAGAATCTGCATTTTTTTAAGGCAAAGGTTTCTGCTAGAATTTTGTACTCTAAAGAAACATCCCAGCAAACAGAATTAAGAGGAGTGTTGCGGTCCACTTCGGTGTCCGGCCTCACACTTCATCTTTCTGCAGATCCAGCTTACCATGAGTCTTCAGAAAAACTGTTGATAGTATGAGAAAGATGGAGTTTTCTTTAAAAGTTTGTGCAGTATCCAGTATTTAACGTTTCAGGGATCTGACTCTGCGTTTTGAAGGTACCATGAAGAATTAACATCACTAATTTCAGCGGTTCTGTCCATCTTATGACACACTATACAGTCAGTAATTAAAATGATGTATCACTTACTGATTTTTAAAGGAGGAGTTCATGGTTTGTATTTCATGCCATGAAATGCTCAAGTCTTTTGAAATGTAATGGTCTCATATCTTGTTTTCTGCCTCATCAGTGCTGGCTACAAAAACCACCCTGTATCAGTACTCTGGTTATTGAAAATATTTGGCTTTACAATTAGTGTATTTCGTTCACTGGGTGGCTGCTGGTGACATGGTGACAACTTCTTACATCAGATTTGTGGGGTCTAAATCCGTTCATGAAAATTGTTCCGAGTGTTTGTGATCCTTCCTCTACAGCATGCTCAGTCTCAGGCCCCATCATGACAATATTGCCCATCTTTGCCAGTGAATCTTACATGCATACAGCTGCATTTCTTTAAAACTATCATAGGCACCTCCAGCATTGTGCTAGACTATTTAAATGAGGATGTTTCTGCATATTTTTAAAGCTGGCAGTATGAGATTTTGAGACAAAGTAGCATTTGGAATTCCAGCACAGTCCTTAGCTCAATTGGCAAAATATTTGTTGACTTACTGAACCAGCTTATCACTAGTGTGTTCTTTAGCACCTCTTCTTTTCTAACAAATATGTAAAAATGCACTTTTTTGACTTCTAATTCTCCTATTTTAAGGAAATACAACTTAGCTTCTGGGACCTAAATTTTCTGCTTTTAGAGAGAAAGTGTAACCGTCACTTACAAACACATTATGGAGACAAAAAAGGGGCCTTGAAGGTTGCTCTGTGGAGCTCCATTAGCAAGTGTGAATTCCATTCTTGGCGGATCCCTTACCTCTAGTCAGTGTGTTTGCTGTGGCCCTCCTTTGGAGCAGTCTCTGTCCAAGCCCAGAGGCACCTGGACCAAATCCAGGCTCCCAGCACTCACTGTGCCAGTCGGCACAGTAGGCTTACATAGGGAACCTTTCTCAGTCTTATTTTGGATGCTGTAGGGGTGTGCTGAGTGAAGGAACTGAAAGGAATAATTTGCCTCTGGGTGGCTGAGCCTGACTTTTTTTTTTTTTTTTTGTCAGAAGCTATAAAATTAGAAGTTTATTTAATTTTCCTGTCCACGTAGTAATCATGGAAGAGAACCAGAAAGAGGAGAAATTAGAGAGACATTGATGTATTCCAGAGAATTACCTTGAGGGCTATAAGGGACAAAGGAAATTGAAATTCCCCATTTTAGAATTACAACTTGCCTACTTTATCACAGAATCCAGTGTTGAAATGCATATATTGCTGTTTTCAACAGGGAATATATTTCATGGTTACATTTATGGATCATGTGTGTCAGAGACAGGTCCAAGTGAATGGTACACCAAAATAGTTCAGCAAAGTGATGGAAGCTGTGTGTGTGCCCACTGGAGAAAAAGCTTTGAAGGCATAGCTTAGGAGGAGAGCTGTTCCATGTCACCCATTGATGGATTTGCTTAGCATATAGGCTCTGCCACCAGCCCTACCTGTGTGTCACCAAACAGTGGGTCCTCACTTTCATTACCTGCCTGGTGCCTCAAACCCTGCTTTCTATTTTCCACTGCAG
This sequence comes from Fulmarus glacialis, assembly GCF_000690835.1. NCBI lineage: Eukaryota > Metazoa > Chordata > Aves > Procellariiformes > Procellariidae > Fulmarus > Fulmarus glacialis. Next base: position 11,292 of record NW_009234829.1, on the reverse strand, counting down.
GTGTCAGGTTTGGTACCAAAAAATTTCTCCATTGGTACCACGGAATTCCAGTGCAAGGGGCTAAATACCGAATACTATTTTATTACTATTACTATTACTATTATTATCATCATCATCATCATCATCATCATCATCACCACATTATATGTGCTTCTTTGTGAACACTTCATTTACTGTTATCCTCTTGACTGTGTCTTGGTTTCTGACCTGGTTTCAACATGTTGATTTTTCAGTTCTCCATAAAACCATGAATGTCCTGGGACAACTTGTCTAAGACATTGCTCCTTTTTGAGCATCAGACTGTGAAAAGCTGTTCTAGATGGGTGCTTGTGAGAGAGGGCCAATGTTATGAAAGAAAATGCTTACTGTAGGATATTCTCCCTTAAGGTCCCATACATTTGCAACTGCTTCTCCCTTTGGTCTCTAAAAGTCTGTGTTGGAGATGTAGCAAAGCTCACTTTCTTTCTGGCCTGGAAAATCTGTCTAAGGGTACAGACTAATTAACTGGGAAGTTTTATGGTGATATTTATCGCAATGGTGAGCTTTTATGAAATTTCGGTTGCATTTATGTCCTTATTCAGAACAGAGGTCTAGGAATGAGTCAACATGCATAGTGGGAGAAGGTGTTGATTTTAGGGCACCTGTTTATGTGTCCTCCAGGTTTTTGAATGAGGCAAAGAATTGCAGCAGAGAAAGTATACTCTCATTTTTCTGGCAGTCTAACATTGCCTTAGAGCACTGGATTCTCTGTGTCTTCAGAGTTGCATGATGAGCCAAGGATTTTAGACTTGACTTCCCAGGAGGCTGACAGTGACCAGGTATTCCTCATTCCCTACGCATGGAAGTCAAGGTCCTGTGAGCCACCTGATAGAAGTGCAGAGCACTCCTAATCAGCTGGTGTCCAGGAGAGCTGTGCTTGCATGAGTCAAAGTTCTGCATGGTTTCAAGCACTTTGAAAAATTGGGTATTTTAAACAGGGTCCAGAATCAGAAGCTCTTTCTATCCCTACTCTTTCTTTATCTTAATTCCTTATCTAAAATGAGGTGATAACTGCCTGTGCAATTGTGCTTTGTAGCAAACTTAATTTCTGAATCACTTGGACAATCTAAGGGTGAATGCCATCAAAAAGCTCATAAGAAAACTAATATTTCTGCAGTCTATGCAACACATAAAAGAGTGTGAAGTCCCTAAGGCCCAGAGCCACCCCTGGATAAGGAACAGAGCACACGAGATATTAAATAACTGCTATGTATATATCCATGATATTCACAGTGTTCAAGCATTTTTTGCTATGAAGGATTTGTTGAAACCTTGGGGAGTATTCTCTGCAAATTTTTTTTTTTTTAAATTAGATTTCCATTTTTATGTTAATGGTTCTTCACCTATGGGGCTTGAGTTTCAAAGCTACCTTAACCTCTAATATTTTTTTTCTGTTGACTACGATCTACCTCTCACATAATTAAATTCTCCAAAATAAGAATAAGGGGTGACAGTAAAGGAGACAGATGTTCCTTGGGGCACTGGTGTGAGGTGGGGAATGATGTATTTTCCACTTGAAAAGAGATTTCAGTTCTCACCATTCTACTCTCTATCATTGTAAATTATGTTTCTTTGGTCTTATTTTCTTAAGATAAATCTGTATCAATGTGTACATCTATTTAAAGAAATTTTCAAAAACCTGACAGGAAAAGCAGAACATGCTTCTCTCCTTGGGAAGAGCATCAGACAATAAGTGATGTGTGGTAGAAGTTAGACATTGCACAATGGACCCAGCAGTGAGAACGATGGTATAAAAAAGTGTTGTAGGATACAAAAAAATTTGATTTTTTTCCATCTTCACATACAAATGTGAGGAATTCTGGGTCTGTTCTTATAAAACGCAATATTATCTCGTTTCTGGCTTTAAATTAGCTGGAAGCCTGGAGCACCAGATTCACAGAGTGCAAACTATTCTTGGATTGTACTGCATATATGGCTGACATGATCAGACTCAGGACTTCTTTAAGTTTGGTATTTGACATGTATAATAAAAATTGTATTGCTGAATACCAAAAAATACCAAATGCTACCCTGCAGTTCCTACCATTGCCATATTTGTATTTCTTTGTCATTGTTTTACTGTTCTGTTTTTCCATTCCATTAAGTTCATTAACTTACTGTCTCACATTTCTGCTGGATATGTAATTATTCATAAGTTTGAAAGAAATCCTAACCTAAAAACAGATCTGTGTGTAGCTGAGGAACCAAGTGAAGAACTCACAAGGTGTACTGCAAAGCTTCACTTTCTTTTTACTACCTCAGGTTATCTGCTTCAGTGTGTCTCAGCCTTAACTAAGCCCCATCTCCTCCAGGTACCTGGGGTCCGGGGCAGCCGTTCACCTCCTACCACAGATTTTCTGTCTCCTTTTTGCATCATGAGTGAACTGCTTTTCTTTTGTGGAATTGGAGCCCGTTTATTAATGCTATAGTGGCTGCTTATCTTTTGTGGTCTGGAGTAATGGAGGAGTTGAGTTAATGCAGGAGCCAGTGAGCAAGACCTGGAATGTCTTGTCTTGACGAGATGATGTCAGCTGATACATTTGGAGATGGTTAAATGGAAGAAATTTCCATTTTCTGCCCTAGTAGGGTAATGGGAGTCTGAAAAGAAAACTCAACCTGAATGCCCACAGCGAGCACAGAGACGGGAGGGTGAGAGTCTTGCCCAGGCTGCTGGGCATGCAGTTGGAGTGAAATCCATGTTCTTTTGCTTTACAAGGTATGTTGCATTTATTTTGGGAACAAAAGAAACCTCTTGTGGAAAATAAACTTTTAGAGAAAGCCTTCAGCAACTTGATAAAGTCCGCTGTAAGTTTCTGTAGTTAATCAGCATTTTTTTTTCTTTTTGGGTAACGTATTATAAGTTCAATGTAGATAATTAATACTTAAATAAAAATAAATGCCTGTAATACTAATTTTTTTCTTTTTTCTTTTTCCCTTTTTCTTTTTTATTTTTTCTTTTTCTTTTCTTCTTTCTTTGTTCTTTCTTCTTTCCTTCTTTCTTTCTTTTCTTCTTTTTTCTTTTTTCTCTTTTTTGTTTCTTTTTTTTCTTTCTTCTTTTTCCTTTTTCCTTTTTTCTTTTTTCCTATGAGTCTGTGAACCTGCTTAAAAGGAGGCATTCCTCTCCAAAGTCTGAGGCAGTGCTTAATCACTGGTTTGGACTTTAAAAAATAAACTCTTTATCCATCTACCTTATGCTAATGGATTACACTTCTGCATTGCTGTCACTCATTGCACGGCTGGAGCTGATTGAGTAGGATTTTTGGCAGCTTGTTTCTTGTCCAAACATTCCTTAATGCTTTCCCACCTCTTGTTTTATCACCCAAGTATTGCAACAGCAGCATTTGGAGCTCTGATAGCTTTTTCGGAAAGTTGGTTTTGTAAAAGCCAATTCCTTGAAAACTGAAACAGAAGGAAGAAAGAAAAAGAGGAATACATGTGTGTTGTGGCTGAAATGATCCCTTGATACTCATAGGGGTTGATCATAAATATGCATGAGACAGGAGGAGGTTTTAGTAGCTGTGTTTTGCCTCTCATGCCCCAAGCTGTCTGGAAAGAGAGCTTGTGACAGTCTGGGGAGCTCCAAATTTTAAACAAAAGATGATTGTTATGAGTTTTTAGAGAGGCTTAAATACCATTATTTTTATGTTAAAACACTCTGATGGCAATCCTTGTATGTGTTTTACTTGCTCCATGCTAATTCTTCATCTTTAGGGCTTCATCTGCGATTTAGGGGTCACCCCTTTTTCATACACTTTTACCATTCTTTCCTGTAATACCATGGACCCCCAAGTTGATCATCTCTACTTTCTGGAGCAGGTCTTGAGCATACTCAACAGGTACAGTTCATCACATCTCATACACCATCATTAATAGGACAGCAAAGAGGGGCCAGTGCAACCATGAGAAAACTCTTCTAGTGAAAAGTCTTGTCTTTTCACTCTGTGTTCTTCAAACAGCATGCCTTTTCATTTCTTGCTGGATAGGATTTTGATAGAGTTTTCAAATATGTCATCTAGTTTCTGGTAGCATATTGAAGAAAGTAAAAATTTTTTCTAGTGCTAAATATACTACCACTGCCTGCTTCCAGATTTTGTGTATTTCTGTGCAAAGTTCTTTTCCTAGATAATGATAATGTAGCCATCAAGGGAATTTTTCATTAATTACTGGATTTTTGTAACTGCATTATAGGATTGAGTGGAAGAAAGTCAGTGATCTTGTGTTTTTCTTCATAGTTTAAAGATTTTTGTCTCCTTGTGCCTCTATATTCTTCATAATGTTTCTGATATTTATATCTTTATAAAATACAGACATGGTTTCCCCAGCGGTATTCTGTTATGAGCTTTTTAATAAAATATTCAAATAACGACATCCAAAACTAAGGATGATGACATTATTTCAATAGAAATGGGTACAAACATGCAGTTCACGCTCTGTTTTTGATTCAAAACTAGATCATATGTCTGGTTTCTCCACTGTTGCTTGTGTACCCAAATGCCAATGAGACTTTTTTGGCAGGGTGGGAGAGTCTGTGTGTTTCAAGAAGTTTTTACACATTGGATCTTAGTAGACTTTAATCAGATTTTGAAAGAGAATGATTTTTAATCATTCAGCCAGCCAGCCATCACCAGCTTTTTCATACTGCTAACAGGATATGGAGGCTTAGATTTTTAAGAGGTGAGAACATAGATGCATTGAAATTGGCCCATGTGGTGTATGAGTTAGAGAACATCTTCTTTATGTAGTACAAAACTGCAGCATGAACATTTTTTGGAGAATAAATACTATTACAGGATTAGGTATGTATTTCATTTAATATAGCCTTGCAATAAATGACCATAAAGGCAAGGTTAAGGTTGAGATACCCGCTTTGAAAACCTCTTAGTGGTTACCAAATATGGTTCGTGTGTGTGTGCACGTGCATGTGCATGTGCGCGCTTGTGTTGGGTTGTATTTGGATTGAAGCACGCCTATTTTTAATACCTGATTTTCATATATAGCTTGAAGACTGGCATCAATATTATCCGTAAATACAATCAAAATTGTTTCAGGAAATTAAATGGCCCCCCCCCCCCCCGAAAGTAGGGCTCAAAATGCTGGCATAGATTTTTGGCTTTCCTGAAGATGTGCTTTAGGTAAATACAAGTCTCTCCACTAACAGAGGAGTAGCTCCTCTAGATGAAAGTCTCTGGCATGTATTGTACAGACAGTCAGATTAGGTGATTTCTTCTAGTGGATCTCATTGACGTGGTCTGTTCTGGCCTTTAACATCTATAAATGACAAACTAAACTGAGAACGGAAGATCTAAGCCCAAAGAAATTTGATTCAGCAATGTGCAAGGAACTGATCAGGAGGATCTTCTAAAAATTTGAAGCTCAATTTTAATTTGTATTTCTATGATAAATTTGTATACTGACATTTGTATACATGCATTTGTAATAGACACGCAAGCATGGAAGTGCATTTACTTTGTGTGGGATTTGTATTGTATGGTCAGGACAATAACTAATAAAAATACTTCTTGTCATCTTTCCTGGATTTCTCTTTCTTTTTCTTTAAAAGTTCTTCAGTAGATATTAGTCAACTGGAAAACACTTTCGGGTCATTTGTGGTATGGCAAGGTTAAGAGATACTGTAATTGCTGTGAGTGACCAAAAAAACAATCTGACCATTCTTTTAATGAGCTCATCCTTGTCTTTTCTTCTGGTTTAAGCAACCTTGAAATCATGTGCGTGATATAGCACTGCTCCTATGGGTTTTTTTAATCAGTTGGAGGTGAAAACTTTATATTCTTTAAGAAATGGTTATAGGCTAGTACCCATAAATGGAGATTTGGAATAATTGCATCATCATGCTCTTTCAGTCCCAGTTGGTTTTAGTTCTGGTTTGGAACAAAAACTACAGTGTGATGTAATTGCCTTCCTCTGATTATTTTTACCTTGGTGTATTCTGTTGCTGGCTTGTGTATATAGTTTTTTATGTGCTGTCATTTGAAAAACTTTAAAACTCTTGAGAGCCAGTCTTGGAAACCCTTCTGGATGTATCTTTGTTTTTTATTTGTGCATGGCAATTGCAGCAGCTCATTAGGGGCCTATAATTCCTATTGAGCATAGAATGGACTTCTCATCATTTAGTATGGAATGTGATTTTGCTCCTCAGCCGAGCTAAAATCTGCTTACTGTTGTGATTACCATCCCTGGGCTCCACCCTGCCTTTCACCACCTGTCACTTACAAGTAATTCCTTTGGCAATGAGAATACAGCCAAAACTGTCAAATAAATTGGCCCCTTTTTGAGGGCCTTCTGATTATTATTCTTATTTTGAGGTGATGTCAGATTTCCAAGGGTAATTTCTCACTCGAGGAGTATGTTTTTCTTTGGGACTTGCATCACCCTTTCATTTTTAGTCTCCATTTCAGAAGTAATGATTGCTTACTGAAAATATGTATTATGTGGATTTTCTATTATTCAGTTCCATTACTTTTTGTGAGCACATCATTACATTTCTAGGAAGGAGAAGATTCTTTAATCCAGAAAATAAGCCAAGGATTGACAACGGCAAACTTGTTTTTTCCCAAGTACGTACAAGCTTATTTGTTACCATTTTAGAAGAAAAGAGTTTTCAGTTCCTTATTTAAGTACTTTAAATGCACTCCATGACAGTATTTCTGTTCTCTGCTTAAGCAACGAAAGTATTAAAAAAGAAAAGTGCATTTCTGAGATACACGGAAAGAGTGTTTCTTACTAGCTGAGAACGGTGTTTCCCTTTTTTTCTTTTTGGATGTTTGACATCATTGCATATATATAAAGTGAAATTCAGAACTTCCTTCCTTCACATTTTGATGTTTGTGATGCTATTAGCTCCCACAAAAGAAAATACAACCCCAGTTTAATCCTGGTAGAAAAATAAGAGAAGTACTGTCTAAGTATTTATGCCTAGCAATTTACAACAGCTGCTAACAATTTTATTCTGTTGTCATACGAACATTTTAAAGTAGCTTTTACAACTGCGTACTCGCAGTCAGTGTCATATACCTGTAAGCTTACAAAGGCAGGAAGAACAAGTCTTCTCACGCTCTGTATTCCTTTATGATGCACTATTAGATATTTGAACCACAGTGCAGGACAGCAGGCCAAATGTAATCAGTTACAGTGAACGTGTTACTAAGGCAGTGGTTTTGACATTTTTTAAGCATTGTCTCACTGGTATCAGCTTCATCTTGTCATCCTCTGAGGCTTTTTTTTTTTAATCCTCTGCTGAGAGCAGTTAAACTGCTTCCAGTAACTTAGGTGGCTTTATCATTGTAGATCAATGAACTGTGGTCACTGGTGACTGCAATGGAGATTTCCTCCAAAGACATGGAGGAGGAGGAGAAGACCACACGTTTATGCAGTGAGGCCTCAGGAGAGATTTGGGCTGATGCCAGCTCCCAGGAGTCTCTCCAGCAGCAGTTTCCCATCTCCTCTTCTGTTCCTTCCCTCTTTACCTCATAACTCCCTCTTGCTCTGTTTTCATTTCTCATCTGTTTATATGAGATTATAAGCTCCTGACTACAAGGATCTTATCATTTTTAATAACTGGAAACAGTTATGCACACTGCGCACATCCATGGTATCTGATGCTTTCATTGTTTTCCTTCCCAGAAGTGAAGGTTCTAGGCAAAGAAATGGGGTTATTGTGGCACAGGGTATTCACTGGCGAAGAGGAGAAGGGAGAGCTCCCTTTCACCTTATTTACAGTCCCTTGCCTTAAAGCATCCAGAAAACATGCCATTGCAAAGAAATTTTAGTGCAGTAATATATGCAATTACTGACAGTAATTTATACGGCTGTAGAACTACTTGAAAAATATACATTTCTAGTACTGTATACTGAGTAGATTTCACAACTGCCTAGATTCTATGGTAATGATAGCTTTTGAAATGCATGTATTATAACAAATAAGTAAATATGAAAAGATTCATAAATTCCATAATTAAAATAAAGCTCATAACAATATTAATACATCTTATATTCAAAGCATACTTAAAAGCAAGACACCACTTACACTTAATGGAATATACATCTTATTTCTAAAATCTATCATTTACAAAATAACTCAGAGCTGATTATTTGGGTATTACCAATTTTTTTAAGTTATAGGTCCTCTTTTCTTTTTTCCTCCTTGAGACTTGTGATCATTTACCGCTTTGCAAATCTGAACCTATACCATTTTGCTTCAGAAAGCTGTATGCTGTGGGTATGTATATTTTTATTCCATAATGTGAACACCACTGGAAGTAATAGGGTTGTCGTGAAATATTTTGGATTTCTGACAGACTTCTAGACAGCTTAGACAGCTACAAGTGTGATGGCAAAAAAAATGACCTGTAGCCATGGGATGTTTTTCATGAGCTACACTGCGAAGTGATGTAGGCAGTTTTGCTGTCGTTTTGGATACCCTCTTTCTGCTTATATATTGTAAAAATCTTTGGGAAACATATTTCCTGAAAATGTGGACAGTTGATATAACTGCTACTGCTCAGTTGAATAGAAGAATATATTCACCAAGAGAAAACTTGGGCAGGATGGATGTGTGTGTGCAAATTAATGGTGTCTTTCAGAAAAGATTTGCCCAAGTGTACTTCTTAGCAGAGATTTCTTTATTAAGATGCTATCGTGCCTTAGTATTGCAAACTGGCATGTCTTCTGTGCCTGCTAGGAGTATGTCAGGTTTGCCAGAACAGCCTGAACGTACTGGCAGGTACAATCAGCAAATAAATGGGAAAATCTGCATTCACTTGGAGACAAGAAGAGGCCAACAGCCCCGTGTAGGACCGTAGCTGACATCTGCAGGTTTCCCTGCACGGTGCTGTTTTCAAGTGTTGAACAAAACAAATGCATCTTGACCAAGGGTTGTTTAAACATCCAGACGTGTTCTCGGAAATGGAAAAAAGGACTCCAGGTTCACTTGTGTAAACAACCATATCAGAAAAGGTTTTAGGAGTAGGGAAGAGCTGGTAACGGAGTAAGCAGCAAAGAATGTCGTTTTTAGAGGTCTGAAGAGGCTTAGCAGCAGTTGCCCTGTTAGGCCTTGAAAAGACTATAAAAACAAATGTGAGTAAGTAGAGAAAAATTTAAGTAGAGGCATTTTGGAATGAGGATAGCACTGAGATTAATCCTAGGTGCGGCCCTGAAATGAAATGGATGTTTCTTCTCATCTTTTAATGAGGATAACGTCATCAGATACGGAAAGTACGGAAATGTGAACTATTATATCCAAGGTGAAACTTTAAAAATAGCGAGTCCGCTTAAGCAAAGGGACCAGAGAATCTCAGACTTACGAGAGAACTGAAGCATGAAAATGAGGTTCAATACCACGGGCTTCTCATAAATCTGCTGAATAGATATCATACGATTAAGCTGTAACAAATGTGTTTATATGTATGGCCTGAGCTACTGCAGTCATCAGTGCAAGACTTTAGAGGTAATTTGAAAGGAAAAAAGTAGAAATGTGCTTATAAAGTTTGTTGATAAAAAAATTGAGAAGCATTGGGAATACAGAGACAGAATGTCGTTTTTTCTAGAAAGAATTGGAAAGCCTTGCGATCTGGAAGACTAGAAATAGGATTAAATATGAAGTGCATCATCAGGAATCTGGGGAGTAATAAGAAACTATGTGACAAGTTGGGAGCTTGTCTTTGGAAGTTACAAGAAAGACAAATCACTGTAAAGGAATACCTGCTCTTTTTTTCCACAGCGAACAGAAGAATGAAAGAGAGACTTTCCCTAAAGATTTATGAAAATATCAATGTGTCTAGAAGTTTTATCAAACTTTAAATTTGTTCTGCAATTAGAAATTGTTTGTTAAAGGGAGAGGAACCAGAGTGGCACTGCTAGAAAAGTGGATGGCCACCATTCCTGCACTTACTTTTGTCTAGTGCTGGCTTGATGATGTGGTATGTGAAAAGAACTGTCTTTTCTGCATCAATTTTGAGATAACGGCCACAAATGCCAGTAGTGCTTACTAATAGACTATTCTGTTGGGTTTACTAATGAATAGTCTGTTTCCATTTTACATTTTTAAGAAATGCTAGGAAAAAAACTATGAATGTGAATAAATGAGAATTAACTCTGTCTTTTTTCTAATGGGACTTTTTAGAAAAAGTAATTCTCTTTTTTTTGTCTTTCAGCCATGGAAGAGTTAATAGTTGAGCTGCGCCTGTTTCTTGAACTTCTGGACCATGAATATCTAACTTCCACTGTCAGGGAGAAGAAGGCAGTAATAACTAACATTCTCCTGAGGATACAGTCATCAAAAGGTCAGTGTCAGGGGTGGGTTTTCTCGCTTGCAGAATGCACAGAATAAGTCTGTGCTCAGTGAAATAGCTTTAAGGGCTAAAGACAAGCCCTAAATTGAAGCAAGACAGAAAGACAGGGTGAAGCCAAAGTGTAACTTTCCTGAATACTCCTTCATGTTCAGCAATAAAATATAGCAAAAGGCATACTGGAAGTATCTTGGGTGCACATGGGTGAATCCAGCCACAAAACTACGTGCTAGATAGAATGTTTTCACTTCTGCTGATAGTGGTTACTTCATTTTATTTGTGGCAGCAATGCTATTTAGGAGTTTTGATGGAAAAGTAATACTGCATCAGGGAGTGCTGGCCATAGCACCATTTTATGGATGCGTGGGTGCTGCATGCTGCATCTCTGTCAAATGACCCAAATCCATCAAAAGTCTTGATACTGAGGTGGACTCTGATGCATGACTGATACAGGTGTGTCAAGCCAGAGCTAGGAAATGGCTGTCAGCATGTTTGGTTTGCATTTTGCAATTAGAGTTATATTCACTTTCCCCTTTTCTCCCTATCTAAAACCATTTTGATTGCACAATCACTTTTATCTCTGTCAAGATTATGGCACTGAATGCAATATAAATGATTCACTGTGTACAGCAACCTTTCCACAGAGCTTATATGAAGAATATTCCTCACTATGCTTCCCAACAGTCCTCCTGAAGTAAGGAGGGGGACCAGCAAAACCGCTACCATGGACTTCCAGAGGGCAGACTTTGGCCTGCTCAGGACACTGGTCGAGAGAGTCCCTTGGGAGGCAGTCCTGAAGGGCAAAGAGGTCCAGGAAGGCTGGATGTTCTTCAAGAAGGAGGTCTTAAAGGCACAGGAGCGGGCTGTCCCCATGTGCCGTAAGAAGAATGTGCGGGGAAGACGACCAGCCTGGCTGAACCAGGAGCTCTTGCTGGGACTCAGGAAAAAA
>NW_009234828.1:0-2933 GCF_000690835.1 Fulmarus glacialis | reverse complement strand
CTTCTGACGCGCCACGCCCTGTTTGCCCTGTTTCTTTCTATGAAAGAAAAAAAATCCAATAGCATTTAACAAAGTTCCCGGTTTATAAGAGTTTTGAGAACACCTACGTAGCCCAACTGTCATTAAAATTTTCAGACAAGAACCTGACTTGTGTGAGAGCATGTAATGGGCAGCTTGATACCTGCTGGGAACAAGAGATGCCTAGGCCTGAGTAGAAGCGCAACCTTTAAGATGCTTGATAATTGCCAGTGTTAAAATGATGCACATAAAAGAGCATGAAGTAGTGACTGAGCTTGGATAAAATGGAGATATCATCCTCCTGTGCAGGGAAGGAAAGTCAGAAACTGTGGTAATTAGGGCCATGCACAAATCTTTGGCATCCAGAACCATAACCACAAAGACTGAGCAAACTGACACAGTACCAACAAAATGAGTGGTTTGGGGACAGCTCCAGGGAACAGACATTTGTGTGACAAGATCCAGAAAGACTTCAGAAACCTCACAAGGTTGTAGAGGACAGAGGATAGATATTCAGAAAAATATGGTAGCAGACTGACTAGTTAAGAGAGTTAAAAAGGGGGAAAAAAGAAGAAAAAATCCCCACCTCTCAGAAAAAGAAAATTTAAAATTCCATCCTTTCATGTTAACCCAGACCCGCTGTAGGACAAGATGTGTTAATCACCCTGCTTCTTTTGTCTTCAGAAGACTGTCTCTCTACTCTTAAATCTTGTTGGCTGGGTTTTTTTTAAAATTAGATCCTTTGATGGAGAGTGCTCAGCAAATGAACCATCTTGCTATTCAGAATTTTCTTTTTATTTCTTTCTTTCTTTTTTTTTAATCCTCTTCATCCAGTGTGTGGCCTCACACTTCTCCACATTGCATTGCACACAGAATATTCTGCTTCCTTGGGAGCTTTTTTATTTTGTGCATTACTGCAGAAAATAAGCACCTTTAACTTTCACAAATTTGCACGCAGCCTTGTGAGATGTCCTCATTTTACAAATAAGAAACTAAAGTAGAGTGATTTGTCCCTAGAATGCTTACTGATTCTGAGTGGGTGAGGTTCTTCAGTTCCTACATCCTTCAATTTTTCCCTCTTCTGATCTCCAATTATGTTGGCTTTCCACTTGTTGCATTACAAGCTTTACAAGACCAATAGCCCTCCTCATCTTTGTGCCTTGTCAGTGCTAAATAAACAAAGCAGGATGATAGAAGATAATTTTTTCCCACACAGATTGAGAAAGAATTTGCGGTTCTGGCCATCTTGCCAGGCACATGTCAAGTATTAGTTAAACAACAGTTTGGGGAAGAGAGAAAGTTTGGACTCTCAGTACCTTTTCTTTGCCTCCACTTTTTCAACATAGTTCTCTAGGCTATGCAACATACAGGCAGATTCAGTTCACAAGTGAATTGCTTTAGGGACTATGTGCTCTCCAGCCCACAAGTACATGCATTTCTGTAGACTAAACACGACGGAGATGTCTCTCTAGCACTGCAAAGCTGGTCCAGTTTTCAAAGTTGACTGTCCTGGAGGCTCCAGTTTCTGTGCAATGTTAAGTGACCCAAAATGCAGAAAGACAACATGTGATTTGTATTATTATTTATTGAATTCCAAACATCCAAGTTCGGATTATAAAAGCCTGAAAAAAATGCTTTAGCGTGCAATATCCATTCCAGGTCAGGCAAATGGCCTCATACAGTGCCCTGTCTCTGAGGGTGGCCAGGGTCAAATGCCTAAGAAAAAAACAGAAGAAAACAGCGAGAGTCTTAGGGATGACTCTGCAGAATAACCTTCCAGCATCTAACTACTCATGGTTCAGGGAGTTCCTGAGTGTCAGTCTTTTTTTTTAATCCTTGAGGTGTTTTTCCTTCCATTGATTGTCCATCACTTTAAGAACCATGTAGACTTTCAGTGTCCACTACCTCCATTGGTAAGAAATTCTACAGCTGAACTATAGATGAACAAATATTTTCTTCGCCTGCTTAAGACCACTTACCTACCAGTTTCATCTGACGTCTCCTGTTTATTGTTTTAGAAGTACAATTGTTCTGTACTAATTTTTACCAAAGCAGTCAGGATTTTGAAGACCTGAATGTACCCTCCTCCCCAGAGGTGTGTTTCTTCTGGACAATATCCCCTAGTTCTGCTATTAGTTATATCTCAAACTTAAATCACTTTGGTTGCCTTCTCTGTTGCTCTCCCAGTTGAACTATAACCTTTTGGAAAGGGATGGACATTGTTTGTGTAGCACTAGTTCAGCAGAGCCCTGACATTGCTTCTGGACTCTGTAATTCAAATATATGTAAGGAACAAAGGTTTACATAGAAGAAACTGAGAATTTTAGAAATAAGTGCAAACTAAGACAATTGTCAGGTTTGGTCAGAATAGGACCAATTCACAGCTTGATGAATAAAACCAAGAAAAAATACTGTAGCATGTAAAGGTTGTACTGAATATGCAGAGAAAAATTTTACCAAAAAATGTGGAAGAGTAGTGTCACACTGTAGCTCAAATTTTCGAAACAAAATGAAGAATTGGAATTAAAAAAGAAAAGCTTGTTTGTTGGTTTTTTTTTTTAATGTTGACTAAACGAGAAAAGATATGCATCAACATTTAAGTAACATCAAGGAGCTGCAGGTGGTGGAACAAAGCTGATTTAGAATTGTTAAAAGATGCAGTGACTTAAGTTACCAACATTTTGGATGGTACTAAGCCACTTAGCTACCTGCTAAATCCAATCAAAAATCCTACTTACTAAATGATGGTACAGTGTGACCTACCAGTAGGAGAAACTAAAGAAAATCTACAGAAAAGGAAGCCTTAGAAATAATGACCAGTGTCAAAAAGTATATGAAAGTAGACACAAACTGTGAAAAGAGACATTACTGAAGAAGGATTCTTCAAGTACTCTTCACTGGGTAAAAAACTGGCT
>NW_009234827.1:0-4943 GCF_000690835.1 Fulmarus glacialis | reverse complement strand
TTTTTTTAAAAAAGTTGGGATGCCACTCAGTGCAAAAGTAAAGTTCATGTTCAGCTTCAAGATTTGTGTGAGATATTTGTCACATTTTAAGTTAAATGACATTTACGTGCTTGTGTTTTATGAAAGTATTTGTATTTTGTTCTGTCTTTTTCCAACAAATGAGTGGAAAAGGCTATTTATGTGCCATCTGCTACCCCTGGAAGACAGCACGTGAGTTTCGCCATTCAGTTTAACACAAAATCAAACTTCAGAAGTATCTGTACTTTGCAATAATTTTGTCAGGAGTGAGAGAAGTGCTTCCCATTGTGCTTCCCGTGGAGATCAGAGAGGGGCAGCCCGACTGCCTCCCCTCGGCTGCATCCTCAGCTCCCGCTCTCCTTGCTCCCAACGGGGTTGTCCCACCCTGCCTTCAGCCCACAGCCCGGCCTCCAGGCATCGGCCCCGAGAGCAGGACGTTCGGTCCCTCCTTGTCCCTCCCTGGCGCAGGAGCCAGCGCGCAGCGGGGGACCGGCGGGGCGGCCGGTTACTGTCCCCATCGGGCTGCACCAGCCTGGCACAAAGGGGCTCGGCAGGACCCTCGCACAGCCCCGGGCACGCCGTCTGCTTTAGTTTATATTCTCGTCACCCCCTCTCGCATAAACAACCCGTACCCATTTTACTTCTTCTGCAGTGGCCCCGATTTTCCTGATTTTATGCCCTTGTTTAGTAATTTCAACCTGACCCGGTAAGCCAGAACCCCTTTTAATCACACTCAGAGACTGAGTGATAGTGTCCCTCGCACTAACGCTCCCTTTTCTCTACCTTTAATATAAATCTTTTCTTCTGGCACCGTTTCATTCTTTCAGCCCGGATTGGGATTGATCGACCACCTTCCCGCTCCTGTTTTCCCGGGATCCGACACTTGCTCACGAGCACATCATCGGGCGAGGGCTGGCCCTCTGCAGGCATGCTCTTCTCTCTGCGCAGCTGGTGGGTAGTTTCTCTGACTGGCACGGACAGAAAGTTTTTTCTTTCTGAGGTCCAAAAGTCTCTGGAGTTGCATTTTTAAATTTTCATGTTGCTCGTGGATGATTGGCTTGCAGTTCTGACATCCTTTATTCTGACTAGCTAATGTAGGCCATTTTGTTTGTTTGGAAACTGCTTGTGAGCATCGCTTCAATCCACAGAAATAACAAGTTCACAGTTGTTTTAATTTCAGAACAGTTAAACTCTTGGGTACATTTTATGTTAGTTATTATTGACGCTGTATGTTTGATCCGTTAAAGACAGATTGCACTGTTTTGCTCTCAAAGTAGAGATTTTGCCTCTCTTGAAACTATAGTATAATAAATAAAACATTACATGTGGTCAAGAATGAAAAAATGCCATGTTTCTGCCCAAATATTTTCCTTGTAGAAACATTTTTGTGGAGAACAGCTATTCCCACACATCTTTATGGAAAAAAACATTTAACAGAGAACATTTCCAATTTGAGTAAAACCCACCACGCATGGCAAAACTGGAAAGTCTCTAGGATTTGAATGAGAAAACATTGCTTTTTCAGTACTCAGCCATGTTTGCTGTTCTAAGAAGGGCATATGGAATGTGCTATTTATTTTATAATTACAGGCATGATGCAGAAAACATCAGAGCGGTATATTAGACAGCTTTCGATAAATGATACAATTATTGGTTCCCTTCAATCCTTTCTATTACAAAGTATCTACTTTTCTAGTGCACTCCTTAGGTCTACAAAGGGGTGCATCATGCTTAAGAGTCAAGCAACTTCACCTTGCTTAATATCATAACGAATGACAGGTCTTGAAAATATAACTTTTATTCAATTTCTCCAATTCATAATAAATGTGTAGGCCAGTCCTCTGTATATTGAATTTTGTATGCTTTAGTTTCCATTGTCAGCAGATGCTTCAGATCTCCCCAGGATAAAGAAAACATTGCCTTTTTTGCAGTCTTCAAACAAATGAAAAAATATTGCTACCGAGATTGAAGACTCTATTTCCATTTTTGTGACAAAGGAAACGAAACAACTCAGGGTGTATGGACCACTTTACTTGAAATTAAATATTCCATTTTACAGGATAATAATGAAACGGTCTCATTTTTAACAGAAGTAGAGCTGTAGAAATGAGTGGAGTGGTTTTGAGCATCATTTTTCAAAGCAGCTGGGGCAGCAGAAGGGGAAAGAGGGCAGGAGTCCCACTTAGGACCTTAACAATCCAATACCATTATTTCCTGTGCCTTAAGACACTTTACCCAAAATCCTTTTGGGTACCTTAGAACATCATGTTTTAGGATATTTTAAACTGAGGTTCAAGAATTGAAGGCACATTCAAGTTGGAAAGGCCCAAAAAGTGTTGTGCCCAGGAAGTGTTTGAAATTACTCATGCTCTTCAGAAACATGTTTGGTGCAGCATCTGAACGTGGCCGCCACATAACTAATAAGAGGGGTCTAGAAAATTGAGCAGTTCTTCAGATCGGCAGCAGACTGTGCAATTCAATCTTCTCCCTTTGGCTTGTTGGACATAAAATTCATGAATGGAAGAGTGGATTTTGATCACCTTTTCTGTTGCTACTGTTGCTGGACTGTCCCTGCAGCCTCAAGAAAAGGGTAATTTTAATGACTAAAACCCTTACAAGAGCTGACAGAGGAAGTTTGTGCTGTACATCTTTGGAATTATTAGCCCGTGATGGTTTTTTCTTCACCTGAGCACTGCAGTCCCAGCGCAGGGAGCTGTTTGTCCTGCACCCTCCTCTGAGCACGGGGAGCTGCCTTCTGCTGCCCGCGGACGCCTCCGCCGGGCAACCTTGGTTGGGTGGGCACATCCCCTCGGCAGAGGTAGCTATAACGTACACAACGGTAGGGAAGGCTGAGTTCTGCTGGAGACGATACTTGATTTGTGTAGCTGAAGGCAATATTTGTGTAGCAAAATGTTTTACTAAGGAAAAGGAATTAAAACAGATAAAATTTCTCCCTTCCAAAATTGCCATTGAATGATGAGGAGTGAGAGCAAGAAAAACCACGGAGACCAAATTTAGCAGAACTGCACAGCAGAATGCAAAAAATGCCATGGCCCTGAAATTGCTTATAAAAATTGTTTCAAGTGGCTTATCTACTGCAGCACTAAGACACCTATTCCAGGTATTTTTCAACCCAATGAAATTCCCTGCTCTGTTGTAGACACTTAAATTACTTATCTCCTGCATGGAAAAAAAGTTGCCATGGCATCCCCCATGCTCACTTCCTTCTTCGCCTCCTGACTACCTCAAGGCCAGGTTGGATGGGGCTTTGAGCAACCCCCTCATGGAAGGGGGGTTGGAACTAAATGATCTTTAAGGTCTTTTCCAACGCAAACCATTCTATGATTCTACGACTACCAGGACTTGGAATAAAAATGTCCCCTCACGGGTTTTCTTGCTCGCCTGGCCCAGTGGCTGGTCTGTAAGATTTGCACCTCTTGCCCTCAGGTAGTGCTACAAGCCATTTAGCTATTTAATTATTCCCCAGATTCCCAGAGAAACACAGAGCTTGTGAATGTGATAAGAATCTGGACCTGTAACAGGTAGACATCTAGGAGATTTGACACGTAAAACCACAGGTAGCACGACTTGATTCCTGGTGCGCAAGATGCTCCACAAACTCGCTGTGCCCAGTAAGCTCAGCCTGCTCTGCCTCCTTTTTTAAGGAAAAGAACTCCATGAATCCTGCTTTGAAAAGGATATTTTAGAGGTCCCAGTTGCTTAATCTCATGATAAACTGCTTTTATCCTTTTTTTTCTTCTTCTTTATGGTTAACCCAACATCATCGGAATACACTCTGTGTCACAAAGACTACACAAGATCACAGCTGCTCCTTTCAGCGTGTGCCAGCTCCGAGTGAAAGATCAGCAGATTTTGTACCCATGTTTTAGTTACATCAGCACTGTTAAATGGTTTTGAAATGGCTTTGATACTGGATTTGTAATGGCTTAGGGTTTTAGCAGCCAAAGCCCAAGACCCACACTCTCGGGGCTGCCTGTGAGTGTCAGTGCGGTGGTGGTCGGAGGTTCCTGGTCTCTGAAAACAGCCACGATCACAAAGAAAATTGCAGATTTTTCAAGGAAAGGACAAAGTAAATTGGTACACGCAGTACAAGGACATTACTTTGACTTTTGTGACCCAGCTGTCAAAGAAATGGTCATTCCCTCTGCAAGGTCAAAACAGCAGTTTAAAGAAATACGTGGTCTGCTTTCCTGGAGTTACTGGATATACATCAACCCGTCCAGACATGACTAGAAACACGAACTTAGCAGTTCTTCTGAGCCATGGCAGCCGTCATTGTGTTTCTAGCTTGGGGCAAATATGAGGTAGTTTGGCTTAGGTTGCTCCCCTTTTAATCAACTCTCTATCACATGTGTTATCCCTCACAAAATTCCCGGAGGCCAATCCAGCCCCCTTCCCCCCCCGCCACCCCTCAGCAGTTCCTGACCCTTTTTTCCCTTCCATTTCCACACTTACCAAGGCTACATCACATGCTAGAGAAGCAAGTTATCAACTTCTGTTCAGTATTGCAATGTCCGTACTGCAGTTTGATATCATTTTGACAGGTATATATGATAAAAAACTTAGTCATTGGAGCACACATGATATTTTTGGCACTGACTGATGGTCTTGCTTGCAGGCATTTCAGAAAGCCCATAAGCATGTGAGAAAATAGCCTTTTGTACTAGGTAAATGACATTGCTCTTTTGGCAAAATTGAGGCAGGTGTTCATCAGCAGGCAGTGGGTGGTGGATGGTAGGAGAGAAGGCAGGGAAGTTCTTTCATCCTTATCTAGCTTTTGGCTTGGTTTTCCCCAGCAGTGCCTGATTTAGCTTTCAAAAAGGGTTTAGGCTTTTCAAACTTGCTGGGATGCCTCCTTCCTAGGAGAAGCATTCTGATGAGTGATAATGGAGTTCTGCTCTAAC
>NW_009234826.1:0-1537 GCF_000690835.1 Fulmarus glacialis | reverse complement strand
CCCAGGAAAAACAAGTGATGCAACCGCTCGCCACTCGCTGACTGATGCCCAGCCAGTCCCTGAGCAGCGATCACTACGCCCTGGCCAACTCCCCCGCAGTTTATATGCTGAGCATGATGTCATATGGTACGGAATATCCATTTGACAAGTTTGGATTAGCTGTCTTGGCTGTGCCTCCTCCCAGCTTCTCGTGCACCTGGCAAAGCATGGGAAGGTGAAAAGTCCTTGACCTAGTGTAAGCACTACAACTACTTAGCAACAACTAAAACATCAGTGTGTTACCAACATTATTCTCATACTAAATCCAAAACATAGCACTATACCAGCTACTAGGAAGATTAACTCTATCCCAGCCAAAACCAGGACAAAGGCTGAAATGACTACTGTGTGTGCATATGTGTCCAAAGGTACTAATTTTACATGCAATCAACTTTTCTTATGCTGTACTGATAAAATTTCTTTCTGTGTAGGGTCTGAGGATAATTACTGGAAAACCTGAGGAGGGAAAATAAAATTCCAGCTCTTATTTTGTCATAAGATACTAACTTAACAGTATTGAACTTCAGTTTACTTCAGGCATTTGGAAATACAGGGATGGGGAGAAGATCACAAAACACACAGCTATGATAAGGAAGGGGCTTGGGGGATGTGTATTTCAAGTTTGCCTATATTGTTTAGCATGACCACTTTCAAACAATAAAGTTGCATAGATGTTAGCATTTGTATAAGTATGTTTTAGTTTAGACTGCTTAAGTATATCTTTTGTCATGTTTAGAACTTCTCGTAACTACAGATATTTCTTAGACTTAATTTGCAGCCACTTTTGTTAAGAACTGGCAGATGTACTTGGAGAAGATGCTAAACTTTCCCAGTGCAAAGAAATAGTAATCTTTATTGCCACCCAGTATGCAAGAGAACTTGGATAGAGGTCAGCTGTTCTGAGAAACTAGGAAAGCTGTTAAGTGCAACCCCTCTTTAAAAGGAATAACAAATTTTGTTTTGTCTTACTTTTTGAGCCTTCTGCTGGCACAAATTAATTGAAGCTGTCTGTTCAAAACGTAAAATAACAGAATGAATCATATAGAAATTGCTGGCAAAGGTAATAGCAACTTCAGCAGCATAACATGTCAGTGCAGCAGCTCTTAATAAAGTCTCCCCAGTTATTTGTAGATGACAAATTTAAGAAGCTTGGGTAAGTACTTGAGTGAGGGCAGAGGAGGAATTGTAATTCATCTCTGTGACAAAGCTTGAATTCTTCACTTCTTGGGCAGAATTTTTATTTAAAAGAATATTCTCACAAGAAGAGGAAAAGCTTGGTGTATGAATAGAAAATAGCTGTGCTTTCCAATGTTTATTTAAAATTAGCTATAATTGTTTTCTTAGGTGCATCTTGATTTAATATAGTAAAGGAACTAGCAAACAAATTGTTAAACGTTGAAAAGGTTAAACAACTTCATTTTTCATTTGACTTCTCTATACTTAACCAGATCTTAAACTTCAGTTCTGGTCTTCTCTCTCTCTCTCTCTCTCTCTCCCC
>NW_009234825.1:0-34516 GCF_000690835.1 Fulmarus glacialis | reverse complement strand
GTGGGTGTAGGTCTCTTCTGCCAAGTAACTAGCCATAGAACGAGAGGAAATAGCCTCAAGTTGCGCCAAGGGAGGTTTAGACTGGACGTTAGGAAAAACTTCTTTACTGAAAGAGTGGTCAGGCCTTGGAACAGGCTGCCCAGGGAAATGGTTGAGTCACCATCCCTGGAAGTATTTAAAAGACGTGTAGATGAGGCGCTTAGGGACATGGTTTAGTGGGCATGGTAGTGTTGGGTTAACGGTTGGACTTGATGATCTTAGAGGTCTTTTCCACCCTTAATGATTCTATGATTCTATTCTATGATTCTATGATTCTAAGTCTCTTGTAGGCTCTGGTCATTGTATATCATTTAATTAAAATTAATATGAAAAATACATGCTTTTGTAAAAATAGAAAAATAGCAGAAGTTACAGAATAGCAAGAAATCGCTATTTTATTGTCAGAAAAACATGTTAGTATAAGATTCACTACAAGAACTGTGTGTTCTATTGTCATTGTCCTTGTCCTTGTAGAACTTGGGTATTTGTTTATTTTTTTAGTTCATGATCTTGAATAGTTTTTCCTTCACATTGTACAAAACAATGATGTGGTAAAAAGTACTTGTGCAAATTCTTTGCTGACATGGTAATAGGCTTTGATTACATTCATGACCTCAAGAAGTGACTGTCCCATAAATGTCCCTGAATTTGTAACAACTTTTTTTTCTCTTCCTACTGTAACATTTTTTTTCAATGGCTGTTTATTAAAGTACTTTTCTGAATACCTATATATATTTAGAGTGCTTGCTTTCACTGCTTTCAAGTGCTCCGCTGTTTGTATTGTCCTGAGCTTCTGCAACATTATATGAAGATGTCCTTGATTTTTTGTTGTTTCCCTGAGTGTCTCATATTTTAACTCACTGAGTACTGCAGAAGCCAAGGACTACTGTGTTTCACTCTGGAGCTGAATGTAGAGTGCAATTGCATTTCAGCAATTTATATGAAATGTCTCACATACTGACTATATGCATGCTATCAAGTTATGCCCAGACCTAGAATGTGACACCTGAAAATCACAAGGGTCACAGATGTTTCGTAAGGTCATAAGAAATGTGCAGAATATCTGATACTTATAAAAGAAAGCCAGAGAAGAAAAAGAGCAAGAAAGCAAGCTCTGGATCCTGATTATCCACACTGTTTAGTGGTTAGTTGTCTCCTCAGCTCTGCCTTTGAACTGCTGCAAAAACTTAAATCTACCACAAGGGTTAAATTAGCTCTGAGTAGCATCCATGTGAACCAGTTGGTGTCGTTAGATCTTGATTTTCAACTTAGCAGAACATAGGCTATCTTTTGTAATATTGGCATTGTTTATATCGTCAGCAGGCTTGCTCTCTTGCTTAACAGTCTTTTTAGACAATGAATGAATGAAGAAAAAAGATGAATCTGCACAACTACAGGAAATAGGACTGTTTCATACAAAGCACGAGGAAAGTTGTGTGAGACATTATTCCCATTCACAGCACATGCTTCAGCCTTGATTTAGAAAGGCCCTCAGGTACATGCTTAACTGGAATCCCTGTGAAGTCAATGTATGTACACGTGCATGTCTGTGGCTGTTATTTGGCAAAGTGTTTTTTCAGTGCATCTGAAGGAGGTATGCTAGGAAAAAACAGAGCGGTATCTACAGAAATACTATCAGTCATGGCTGTCTCAGACCGACAACAGCAACACAGCACAGAATGCATCTGCAGATGGCACATGTTGTCTCCCAGGGGTTATTGCTCAGAGAGTTAATGTCCCTGTTCTCTCCCAGAGGCTGCAGTGTGTGCCTGAGTGGTATCTCCCAGGAGCAATTCATGCCATGGCAAAATCATATCCCCGGTCGTGTGCTCCAGAGCTTAGTGACACATAAGGAGGCGGATGCAACAGCACCGTTCCTTTCTCACTGCACTTCACGGAGCTCATGCTTTGTAAGGGATGACACGCTGCAGCCTCTGTGTCCCCCTCAGTAAATCCCTATCTCAAAAGCTAGATTTTTCCTAAAGTGTTTTACTTTAGGGGTGCTCTAATTGGATTGCTTACTTTTGGTATCCAATGTTTAAATGACATTAAACCTGTTAAAGTTCAAGTTAGAGACCTAAATTTTACCACATCTTTCCACTTGCCTGGTGCTTGTCTCAGACGTGGCTGTGTGAGTACACTGTAAAGGCATGGGAGCTTCCTGTGACTTTGTATTCCTTCATGCTTCACTATATAAACTGCTCTTATTAATAACAGGAGGAAATTACACATGGTGAATCTCTGTTAATGGCATTAGTGAGGGGTTAATTTGGCATTGTAATTTTCACTGGGGACCTGTTCAAATCATCACAGAAGGAAGTCCTGTTGTTTAGCACTGCTTTGAATGTCTTTGCTGAAGAGTTAAGGCAAAGCCTTCCCTTCCCACCCTGATTTGTTTTTGCTGTGGGAGGAACATTTATTGTGATCCATGGAGGTTACCACTCTAGAAAGCTACAAAAGAGCTTTTCATCAAAGAAAACAAAGATATTTGTAGAAGCAACAGTGAAATTAGATAGCCTTTTAATCTATTTATCAAAGGGCTCGCAGTTGCATTTCAAGGCAGGTGAAGGAATACCTATTGAACCCAGAAAATGAATCTACCTCCACAGAACTGAGATAACCGAAAAAGGAGAAAGAAATCAGCGCAAAACCGTTAGCACCTGCCAACTCTTATTAAGAGATTAGAGTGCTTAAAAAGACAGAGAGCAGCTCAATATTTCCTTTTAAGTTTCTCTCGGCTGATTTCTCATGCGTGCTGCTGTGCACCACAGTGAAACCAACAGGCCGTATTTCAGCTCCTCAGAGCTGCGAAAGCATTTTATGACATAAATAGCGAGTAGCTTCTCTTCAGACTTTATAAGATTTCTTTAAGCAATCTATCTGTGCTCAAATGATTGACACTTAGGAAACTGAGTGAGGCTAAGAGTTGGCAAGAAACTTACTTTCGCAATGTGACAGTGGAGTTACTTTACACATGAACGCCGAGTGATTTAGGAATTGTTCTGGATTACACTGCAATATCCTACAATTTCAACATTTCCTCTTTAATCAGTGGAAAACATGGTTTACGAATAGGCTTCTTGTGAAACAGTGATGAAAGCAGCACTGCTAGTCATGCAGATCAGAGAGCGTAAATCCCAGTGAAGCTGACAGGAATACAGACACATGCTTTAAAATGGACAGAGCTATAATCTCTAAATGGACAGAGAAATAATAATATATTAAAAAGTAAATGCTTTAAAGCATCCTAACAGTACTGGGAGTTGAAAGTAATCCACTGTGGTCAAATTAAGAAACCAATGTGAAAACAGATTTGGTATAGATGGCATATATGACACAGATTATCTTCAGTTTGTTTCCCCGGTTCCTGTTCTATACTTTGAAGCTGTACTACAAAATAAGATTTGACTCTCAGCTTTCTCACTGATCCTTTAGGGCTGAGATAAGCCAAAGTACAGGCCACTTTAGGAGAAAAAGTGAACATGACCTTCTTCAGAATGGAGACAGCACAGGGGACAAAGCAAAACATTTAGTAACTGCATAAGTCTCCTGAATGCATTTACAAAAATGTCCCTTTGCAGACTCTGAAAAATGATTTGAATATATTGCATAATGGTACTGCATGTTCCTTGCAGGAATGTAAAAGCTCCTCGATAAACATGAGAATCAGCCCCTTTAGTTCAGGCCTGTTCAATGAGAAGATATCAATCAGCACCTGGATGTGTGTTGCGATCCCATAGTTGAATAATGGCCAGAATACAATGCAGTCCTCAAAGCCAAACAATAATACTTTATTTATTTCCTGGCATGTCTCATTCTTTATTTAAAGCAAACCCATATTTTACCACAAGAATAATTTACAATTAATCATTAATTTAACACACATTATTGATCTAAGCTCCAAAAGGATTTAGTGAATTTCTCTAAATTTGCTTTCAATCACCTTGTGCTCATTTTAATTAATTACATTGTGTGCCCGCAGCACTTTTGTCTTTAATTAGAATACAGCAGAGAAAGATTCTGCTTTAAAATCTTGCCTTATCTCTTATATGCTTATTTATGGAAAAGCTTTTGTGAGCGGATGTGGAGCAGTTCAGTCACTGTGAATGAAGTAGAAATAGGCCCCTTCTTTGTGTCTGTATGTATTAATTTAATGGATTAATATTAGGCTCCCATATTTACATTTGTTGACCTTTTACTCTCTACTACTGTTTACATATTTGTCAAATATTTTTCATGTCTCCCTGTGGGTGGTGAGAGTTACGCAGCGTTGACAGTGCTTTTGACTGTGAATTTAGAAGTATAAAGTATCTATACTGAGCTATGCTGTGCTGCAAATTATTAACATTAAACAGTTATCATTAATTTCTGTGATGGAATTATGCTTTAAAGTAACAGCATGATACTACTCATGATTGTAAGTAACAAACTCTTTATCCTTGCTTGTCTTTTGCCGCTGTTGGTTTCTCTGCTCTTTAGAAACTTTCTCAACCTGAAAATTTTCCTTCATCTTTTCTACAGAAACAGAGGAGGAACAACTTTTGGAAAAGACCATATAAGTCTGGCACATCTTGTGACAGTTGCCATATCTTACAATTTCTAAAAAAATCCACAAAATGTAATGCTTTATTTGAAATTTGAAATTATACTGGTGTAAGATTAATCAAATCCTTTGACTAAGAATCTCCTCTTTTGTTAAAAAGCAGTCTATTTTCAGGTTACAGAAGAGTTTAGTGAATTTGTTTAAATCTACTTTCCATCACCTCAAACTCTTTTTCAGCAATTACCTTATATGAATTCAGTCCTTTTTTAGGAAGAAAAAAATTTTTTTTTTTTTTAAATTTCTGAAAAATCTAATAAGAAAACTGATGGATCATATTAAATTATATCAAGCCTCAAACAGTTTCTCTGAGTGTGACTGCTAACTGATATGTAGGAAAGAGTAAACTGAGTGATAGCATCTCTGAAGTTTAGAGGGTCTAATAGCAATCTAACTGTATCTACAGAGAGGTCATTGAGAGGACAGATCCAGGCTCTTCACAGTGAGAAGATAACAGATATATAACAAAAGACATTCCAAAAGATTATCAGAAAATCCTTTTTCCCCCATGAGGACCATCAGCAGGACAGGGAGGTTGTGCAGCTCCATCCTTGGGGGGGGTTCAAGACAAAGCCCTGAGCAACCTGCTCTCATCTCACAAGTGGCCCTGCTTTCAGCAGAGGGGTGCTCTAGAGATCTCCTGAATCAATCTCTCATGATTCTCTGGACATGCTTCAACATCACCATATCACATAGCCTTTAGTGACCATTTCTTCAATGAAAGCACCTTTTCATTCAGTAACTGCCTTATACTTTTTGCCCACAAAAATTTTTGTTGAAACCAGATCCTCAATTTGATTCTTCATTTTGTGAAGACGAATCCAGAATACACTGTTTTATAAGAGTACATGATAATTAATCTAGCTTTGTGATTTTGTCAGTCTCAATCCTGGGTTTTCAAGTATTTGGAATAGGTAATGTTAAAACATGACCTTGCATATCAAAACACACCATTCCGTGACAGCACTGTCTTTTGTTAGCCAAAGGAAGTATAAATAAATAAATAAATAAATAAATAAATACAGTGGTTTGTTCTGTGGTCCAGTAAACCAGAAGATTAAATAAAAACATCTCTAGAACCTTTGAGAAGTGTAAAGCAGTTTAAAATTAGCAAAAAATTGATGAATACAGGTAAAGCAATTAATCATAATGTAAAGCAGTTGATCATAAGTATCAAAGTATATAAAACCAAAAACATTGTTCTTAGCTTTTCTTTAACATTTCCTAGCAATTTTTCTTATGCAGTTAGTTCCCATCTCTCCTTCCTGGTGTCTTTGCTTATACACTGTTTCGCCACGAATAAGAACAGGATGAACGAATGAATTTCCCAACAAAATAATAAGAGACATGTTCATCATTGCATTGAAATCCGTGCTTGTCTTTGCCTGTCCTTCAGGAAAAAGAAATAAATTAATCAACTGTCTTCATTATAAGATTTGTCAGCGTGATAGAGCTAATATTAGTGCATCTTCAATTGAAAATAAATAGCAGGGTTGACATTTATATACAACGCTAGAATGTGACAAGATAGTGTATGCTGTGATGTGTGTCATTGGCTGATGCAGACTGAAAACATTATCCCCAGCATTCTTTTTGTGCATAAATCAGTGTAACTATTTAATCTTTAATTTTAAACAAATGGCACTTTGGTCTAGCTCCAGCATTTCATTGTACAGGAGTAAGATGGACAGTAGAATTATTTCTGCATCTCACAAAGAAGACTTCCTGATGGGGGAAATTATATAGCAAATTTTGACAAGAAATTACTTTGCAGAGTTGTCGCAAAGTCCTTGGCCTGTCTTTTAGCAGGTCATGTTCCATTCAAAAGCAGAGTTGTCTGCCAAAAAAGTTGTTCCTGATTTTGTGGCTACAGCACTTTTTTGGAATTAGAGTTTACGAGTAATATTGGTACTGGCCAAATTCTAATATGTTTTTAAGCTACTTAGCAGAAGGTTAAATTTACAGACAAAAAGTATGTATCCACTTCTCTCCCCTGTGTCCAGACCTAAATCCACAGAACACAGAGTCTACTTGCTTGTATGGATACATGCTCTTTAACAGAACAATCATATTTAAAAAAAAAAAAAAAAAAAAATTCACAATGGCTAATTTTCCCTATCATAAGCTTCTTTTTGTAGGGAGAATGCCACATTTCCCAAATACAGACATCTCATTGCATTCTGTGATTCATTCACTCCATGATCTGTGGATGTAAGGCAAGACTCCCCAGCAAAATCAATGTTAATAAACTTCCTTTACTTATTTGGGTCTATTTCCTATCTTTAGAATTAGTAGCAGTTTATCAATAGAATGTGAATTACTTGTAACCCCTAATACAGGAGTTTAGAGTAGGGGAGGATAATCTCTCTAAATCTCTGCATCCCTAGGGTAGACAGGCAGGCTCTTTCAGCAAGTGAGTCATAGTAGGAGTCAATGCATCTCCGTTGATTATACAGAAACCACAGAAAAAGACGACCCTGGCACCTGAAGTGCCCAATCAGAAATGCTTCATTAACATTTAAACAGATATAATCTTCGTGCAATACAAGTACAGCCTTTCTTGAGCTAAGAGTAAGACTTCCTTTTAGAAACTGAAGGCATGAATTTCACCTACACTTCCCTTTCCTACAGCTAGACCATAGCGTAGGGTATTTGGTGCTGATAGGTGTTTGAGAGAGCCACCTTTCACAAAGCGTAACAAGAGAGATTCATGAAAAAATAATTTAATCATATTTGATGAAACAGATCCAAAATGAGAGAGTCAAAAATTGTGTAGTGAATTAAATAACTAAATCTTTAAATTATCACACCAAAAAGAACTTTCTATCTAAGAAAGCAGGAATCATCAGTTCAATTGCAGTCAATGAGATCTGTGGTGTTTTAACACCCGTGAAGACGAGATGACTGAAAACAGATTTTATTTTTAAAACTTCAGCCCTAGACTTATCAGTGTCGGATTTTGCCTGTCGCAGTTAATTCCTAAGTAGTGTGGCTGGCCCTGATTCTGACCAGGAATTGTGGCCCCTAGACAAGATTGTGAACAAACAATAATTAAATATGAGTGCATTTAGTGCCAGTGAACAAGCAAAAGAAATTAAAGCAAAATATGAAGTAAAAAAAAAAAAAAAAATTCAGATAACACGCATGGTTGGGAACGAATTTAGTATAAGTAAGTCATTAAGAAGGAAAAAAGTAGACAGGGGAGATTTGCTGAGTTTCCATGCAGCTTGTTAGCATTCATGAGAGTGGATCTTTAGGAATTATCATGTCACACAGCTAGTTCATAGCCCAGATGAAGGATTCTGTATGTCAATCAGCGGAACTGTAATCACCCAAAAAAAGAGATGTCTGAGGCTGGTTTCTGAGATTAACCAACTTTGAAGGCAAAGGAGCACAGGAGCTTAATGTATTATTTTTTCATTCTGCTCAAGAGGAGAACTTTTTAAGAAGACACACAGGCTTGCCATTGTAAAGATCGTTATTAATAGGGGTGAGATTCCCAGCATGAAGAAGTGCAGTTGATCACAGAAAAAATGGATTTGGTTCTGTGCTCTTTTCCCATTCTATATTCCACAAAATACCACTGTCTACAGCAGAGGTTGACAGACTATGCTGCCAGTGCTGACTTTCCAAGATGTCTTTGATATTCATAAAGACAGCATCTTCATTAAAAAAAGAATAAAATTTGTCAATATGAGAAGAAATACAGCTTCATAAAAGGATAATTAACTAGGTCACAGGCTAGCAAAGAAAGATCTGCAATTATTATGTTGAGTGCATTTAGGAAAGAGGCATTTTGACAAAGAGTCACAGCAGAGCTTCCAGACATAACAGAGTTTGATTAAGGAACAAAAATCATCACAAAATGACAGTGAAAACTTAAAAATAGCTATATGTCCAAAAATTTTAAAACATCTAAAGTTCCAAACAGAAATTTAAAGATCAAAAATAACCTGTGGCCTAATTTTAACTAAAGAGGTATTAATGTCTCTGGTTAAAAAAAAAAAAAAAAAAAAAAAATTGTTTGCTGCTATTAAACCATTTTGATTACATTTTCTATGTTTTTCTGCATTTTTTTCTTCTTCAATCATTGCTGGGAGAATGTCACACAGGAAACATGGTCTGTACTTCTGGTGCTCCAGCTGGTCACAAGCCATCTAAAGGTGCAGGTTTAGACTCCGCAGTCACCTTAAGTCTATAAATGAACAGGACTGCACAAAAAGACATAGGGCTTCCTTACTCCTCATTCCCAGTTAGTCTCTTCTCCCTGGCTTGTAATTCACAGGGCTGGATCACAGGTCTGATTCAGCTGAGAATTAAGTCAGTAAAGAAGACCTGGTCTGCCTTAACATATGGCTGCACTAATATTATTGCCAGTACAAAAGGGGTAGCAGAAATGTGCATCTAGTATAAAGATGTGAGGAGGTTCAGCTGTTTTAACAACAGCCTGTATTTATGTTGACTTGCAGTCATCATGGAAACAACGTGTAAGAACCAGGCTAATTAGAGAACCTGGGTCTAAGCTAAGGACTTGCATTATAAAAAAGCTAATCTCTTTTCTTTTGTAATTCATCCTTCAAGATTTTTTTTTACTAAACATTTAAGTTTTCCTTTTAGTATAGTAAGCACATATCTTTTTACCTTTTGTCATTTTATTAAACAATGTGGGCAAATCGGACCATGCATTTCCATTGGCTGCTTTTGTAGGGTTCCATCTGGTTTTGGAGACAAATATAAGTGTCCAGTGCTTGGTCAGCAAGGAGTAGAAGCTCATGAAGCCTTCTGAACCTGTCATGTGCTTCGGGCACACATCAATGAAACTGGTACATGATTTATTCACTGTTGTCGCCCACTGAAATTAGGAGTAATTCCCTAGAAGGCAACTGTCCACAGGACAACTACCACTTACAGGACTTTATCAATAAGCCATCCCATCCAAAACCTTGTTTCCACAGTAGTCAGCAATAGACCTTGCACATGAAGAAGCCAGAAAGTTCAGAATAAACAACAGCACAGATTTTTTCCTAATCATTAAATCCGAAAGTGAGAGATTTTCTTACAGACTTTGTTTATATTTATACTAGTACTCTTTCTGTTAGCACTATAAGGTATCCAAGCCACCTTATGTACACCTGCATTTTAAGTATCTAGTGCAGTAGCTCTCCTAAAGTATAAATGCCTTTATATATGCAAAAGTGAGAAATGCCTACAGGTTCTTCAAAGAGAGAGCCAGTACACCTATACAAAGGCGGGCACAGTTTTACTCCCTGAAGGTCTTAAAAAATCTTTTTCCTCTGTTTACTATACAAAGGAACATATGGCCTTACCTTAGAAAGATCATTTTCTGAATCTTAGTTTCTGTTCTCAAGAAAATTTTATTGTATGACTGCCAGGTCTAAGCATTATATGGAAAAATATTTCCCTCTATTATTTCAAAAGTAAGACTTTTCGGTTTTATTATTTCTTTGCCCTCTGGTTCTGGGACATAAACCAAGGAGATCAGAAAATTGTCCCTCTTCTCTACAACACTCATCATTTTATAGATCTTTCCCTGCCATCATCTCCTTTCTGAAGTTTCATAACTCGATCTTTCAGTCTTTCTTCAGAGGTCCTAGTGATGGAAATGCTGTCCATTTTTCTCTAATTTTGTGCCTCCCTTTTGAGGTGGGATTATCTGTTTCTGGGTAGAGTATTCCAGGTGAGCATGTGGCATTGGCTATGCAGGAGACCGTTTCTACCTCATTTCCCAGCATTTGTGCATCCACTTCTTGTCTTTGCTGGCTGTAACTGCACAGAGCTCACTGAACAGCAAGATCCAGATTATTTTCCTGGACTAAAAAAAATGTTTACATACTAAAGATGTGGCAAATCATGGGTGGGTTTTTTGGAGGCTTTTTCAGTTACCTATTTAGAATGATAAACTCTTTATTTCTTAGCGCACAGTCTGCCCACTCTTGCATTGCGAGTTTGCTAAAGAAATGAAACTTTGCTGAGAGGGACAGAAATAAGTATGTGAATGAGGGTACTTTGTGAGTATCCTTTACTGAAAGGTCACAGGGATACTTTATTTGGCTTTTTTATGTTTAGTTTACATACTAAACATAAAATCCCTGATGGTATACAAGTAGTTCAAATTTTCTTCACAAAGTTTCATTTCTTTCAATTCTTCAGCACTGCACTTTGCTCTCTATTCAGCAAGTTTTCAGTTCAGCTGAACTTTAATTTCTTTTTTTGGACTTGATTAACTTTCCCTACTTTCCTTGCTTTCTTGTTGTTTAGCCCTCTTTCTAATGCATTAATATATTACTAAGCAAAACATAGCACATATGAAAACCTGAGACACCCTGCTTTTGACCTTTTGTACTAATGAAAATTGATTGGTTTTTCCCCTTCCTTTGTTTCCCCTTACCCAGTTCATATACGTGACTGTATACTACTCTCAAGCAATAATAATTTAGTTTGTTTACTACCTTTTTTAGAGACCTTGTTAATGGATTTTTGAAAGGCTAAATAAATTGTCACCAGGATCACATTTTCATTTTTATGCTTTGGAAGAATTCTAATTCATTAGAGAGAGAATTTACCTTCGCAGAAATCAGGCTGGTTAGCCTTTCTCATATCACCATTTACACTTTGTTTTATTATTCCACTTTGAAATATTATTTTAACCAACTTATTAGCTTCCAAATATGTCTGTGGCTTACTTGTCAGAGAGTCTTTGGATGACTCAGGGAATCATTCTGAAATAAAGTAGAATATTTTCTAGTCTCAACCCATCTAATCTATTAACTTTTCTTAATGACAGACAGTACAATTTTTGGTAGCAAGCTCTTTGGTAGTCTTCCAACGTTGTCTTCTGTTTGCTGAACAAGCTGTAGCAACAACAAATGAAAGTAAATTTGAAGGGCAAAACTCTGCATCTCAATATTTTCCCTGATGTTACTGACCTATGCAAATAGTTAGATGTGTCAGCAGATAGGTTGCATTCAGACTTGACCCCATGTAGCACATGAAATCATCTAAGAAAAACTGCAATGAAGTAAATATTTGAAAATATGAGAGCAAACAACACTTTTGTTCAGAGAGAAAAAGTTTACAACAGCTTGTAGAAGTACCAGTTTTGCATAACTCAGGCAATCCTTCATGAAAAGAAAGAGAGGACAAACACACTATTGTGATGGCAAAGTTAAATCTATATAATGCCATAAAAATAATGTGGTAATGGTTTAGTGCATTCATTACAAGCTCGTCTTGTTTCATTTGTGTGTAACTCTCTTACAATATCACTGTGGAAGACACAGTATCTTTCTGAACATCATTATTGCATACTTATCAGCAAAGGAATACAAAGAAATATGAAAAACACTGAGCCCCAAATCCCCTGATTCTCCCTAAGATGGCACCACACTCAGCAGGATGCCTCTAAAGGCACATTTTGGCTGTAAGGAAATTGATATTAATGTGTAACAAGAATATAGACATTTGAGCAAAATGCCTGAAATTGAGATGGCATCATATAATCCAACAGGATCAAATAGAAAGAATTTTATAGCAAGCACTGCACATTATGATATAGTGTTTTATTCAGCTTCCCACAAAGATACTCATCAAGCAGTGAAAGCATTTTGATATTTCAGATAAAAACATATATTTTAGATTTGATACTATTAAAGTTGATGCAAATCTGGCAGAGGAAAAACAAGGTATATTTCTCTTTATGGAGATACAGCCACTCATAGAGTAGTGTCATACATATCATACAATTAGATAAGGTGCTTTTTTTTATTAGCTGAAAATGGTACCTAATGTGACCTGTCTCATAATTTCCACCTCAGCTAGCCCTTGGAGTTTAGCATAAAACAAAAGCTTTTTCCCTGAACTAGGCATGCACAACTGATCCCAGTATTAGGCATTTTGAAGATGAGAAGTGTCATATATATTGTATATATTAGTAAAATCAGCTATTTCTTCTGCAGAAGTGTATAGTAATGCTGAAAGCTGGCCCTTTCAGGCTGGAATCACTGAGACATTCCTGGGTCTTCCGTGGAAACTCGGGGAGTACAACAAGGTTTGGAGGAATTAGACCTATTTTTTCCTTTCAAGAACTGCCAGGCATCCAGATATGAGAACATGTTAGACCACTGCTAACACAGAGAAGGATTAGGAAAAGTAAACAAGCATTTGCATTTCAAAAATGCAGGATAAGAGAGGAGGAAAAAAAGAATGGAAATAGATAGGAAGTGAAAAGAACTGTATTGTCCACATCTTCTTGACAACTGAGTGAAGCAAACATGCTCCACATAAGCAAAATAGAAGCTTTTATAAATTCTATCAGAAAGTCTGGTGAGATTCTTTGTTTCAGAGATACTGAAAGTTAATGTTTTTATTTGCCTGCTTGCTTAACAGCTTTGAATCTTGCATCCGTGATTTGCTTGTCGTCTCACTGTTGAACAATCAGAGAACGACCCTGCAGTCTATGAGCTCTTCAAGACTGCAGACCATTACTAGCAGTAGCTGATGAGTGTGCACTAATCCCATCATCCAAAAGCTCTTGAGGGTTATTTTCTACTACCAAGTCTCAAATCTCATGCCCTGAGGTTGAAGCTTTCTCAAAGTGATACCTACCTCATATTCTCCTGGGGAGAGCCTGATGGAGCCCACTTTGTATGAGACATGGCCACTGGTCTGGCACACAAAATTAGGTAAAAATCACAAGTCTGTCGTGTCTTCAATGGAATCACAATTCAGTATCTCATCTTTCTATTTGTTCCTTCTAATTGACCAATAATCAAGATTAAGTGGCTGAGAGTGGTAAAGAGCCATTAAAGTTCAGGGGATATGAAAGTTGTATTAGATTTTAAGTGGCAAAACCTGATAAATCTAGGTACTTGAATAAGCATTTCTAGTATTAATAGTGCTTGAGAAATTCCACTTTAATCTCTGCATGTCAGCAAAAATATCTGGCAATAATCTCTGCTTCCAACATTGCTCTTAATGGTGGAGAATTTACTTGACAAAGATTTCATTTTGTGTTCAACTGAATCAGCCACTTCTGTCTACATAGCACAGTATATGACTGTAGTGCTTGAATAATTGGATAGGATCTTAAATATCTTAAATTTGTTTCACTTATCTTTATACATTAGTAAATGTAGTAGAAAGATAAAAAATACATCTCAAATTCTCTCCAAGGTAAACCCAGTAGGGGGAGGGTTAATATATAAAAAGAAATGTTCAAAGACAGCCAATGAACTATGAGCCTGCTGAAGTATAAACTTCAGAGGCATCATGGGTTTTGTATGCTGGTAAACAACATGGACACTAGCTTTCAAGGGATTTCTCAAACTATATTACGGTGAGATTATACAGAGAAAACAGAAAACATGGGCTTCCTAAGGTGGTTAAAATCTTGAAGTCTCATGAATACTGTATTATATGGTGTGAGAGCTCTGAATGCTGAATTTATAGATGCGAGCTGTCACTGTGGGCCAAACTGCAGACAGTTTACACAGATCCTTAGATAGACACTTGATGCTTCCAACTCTTCTGGGAAATCAGAGGTGAGAAGATTGTGTTGCAGTCTCCATGCTGGTGATCACCAAATCGGCAGGTGAAATGGCAAGAGGTATGTGTACGTTGTCCTGTTGCTCTGTAATCTCCTGTGGTAACAAGTTTCATTCTGCTGTGGCAAATATCTAGTCCCGTGCAGAGCCACATCAGACTGGGGAAACTCCTCACTTCGGACACCTGCTCTTGGGTGAGTTTATTGTTGAGCTTACTGATGAACTCTTTGGAAAGCTTACTGTGCTCTCCCCAAAAAAATGATTTATCGAACGCATGATCACAAGCTGTCATGGCTCTGACTGCAATGTTGCATATATCCCCATATATATCCCCCGTATATACCCCCATCCAGGCAAGGTTTGGCTACGTGGGCTTAAGCCAGCTTTTGGTGCAGCTGTGTGGCCTCAAACTAGAGCTGTGTGAGAAAAAAACTATGAGAAGGGGGGACGTGTCTCCTTTCCTTGGGAGCTGCTTTTAAGCTCACGCACTCATCGTCTTTGGACATCTGGATGTCTCACTTCAATGTCATAACAGCAGCACACAACTCTGAGGTCTTTATGTCAATCTGTACGTTAAATGTAAGGGAGAGAGGTAGCACAACTTGAGAACATTGAGTGTAGCAATGTAGAATAGTGCAGTGGCATCTCCGGCCCTGTTCCTGCATTCAAAACTGTCTAGAGAAAAGAGAAGGCCAATCTGCTTTGCCTCTAGATAGTTTACAACACAATAATGTTCTTCTAATCAATTTCAAATGACCATGATTAAAATAAACTTGCATCGGTGATACAAATGACATCATTAATAGTGTCTACACTATGACAGGGTCCTTGCTTGGTTATGAGTTCTGTTTTGTTGGTTTTTTTTTTTCTTTTTGAATAAATTTCAGGTTCTAAAACATTTGTCTTATCTCTGGTGCCTTAATTTTCTTATTTCTTCTGGATTCATTGGCTCCTTGTCTTTAAGTTTTGTCAT
This sequence comes from Fulmarus glacialis, assembly GCF_000690835.1. Classification (NCBI taxonomy): domain Eukaryota; kingdom Metazoa; phylum Chordata; class Aves; order Procellariiformes; family Procellariidae; genus Fulmarus; species Fulmarus glacialis. The sequence continues at coordinate 19,341 of NW_009234825.1, read as the reverse complement.
CTTATTTACTGAATTTACAGATGCTTGTTTGGATTTAGACAGAGAACTTTTTGGTCTGCATGATCAAGATGAAAATTCAGCCCCGAAGTTGAATAAGTCTTATGCTTAAAAAGGTTATAATTCCAAATGGAAAGAGAAATTCAAGGCACAGAAAACTATTTCTCTGTGTATGTTTATATCAGCCTATGACAAGTCCCCTCATCTGCCAGGAATCTGCAGCAGCTGTTGCAAGTTGATTGGAGGCCCTCTGGGTCCATAAGGGATTGTCTCTTCTGAACAACATGGGAGATTTGTAGGCAGAAAAAATCAGATCCTTATTTTGAGGAAGCAGAAGAGAGAGAGAGAGACTGTCCTGGCCTCCTGCATACACTGGTAGTCAGCAGTATCATTCTTCTGAATAATGTCATGTTCAGCTGATTTATATAGACTACCATCAGTTTAAAAGTGATGGAGGGCAGAGCTGAACACAAAGACTTTCCAGCCTTGACAGGTCACTTGGTTCATGAATTCAGATGTATTTTTAGAACAGACTGTAAAACTGTAAAACAGGACCCTGCCCATTGCGAACTGACTTGAAGTCAGTGGTCCTAAGATCTTCCAGGGAAGCTGATCAGACACTTTAAGGATTATTCATTTGGGTTTTTTTAATAATTTGAATTTTTTAATACAGTGTCTGATTAGTTGGAGTACTGTTAAGCTCACAACACCAAAGGCTAGTGCCCCCTTTTTACTTTTCACCAGACTACGTATTTCTGTAATGAGTTATTTAATTTTCAATTTCCTTTAAGCTCACCCAAAGGGATGTTTACGATCTTCAAAAGAAAGTTTCTTTGTTATATTAAGTAAGAGGTAAGACTGAATTCTAACACAGATGATGAGTTCAGGTTTTAGGGTATTACAGAACAACAGTGAAGTTAATCATTACGATGACCCCAGTTGATTGCTTGGCTAATCACTAGAAAGATAGGGCTGGTGGATCTGGTTTTTGCACAACATCTGGTCCTTGAAGAAGCTTAATTTATTTCGGTGGATAGGAACATTATAGGTCTCTTCTATGTCTGTGTTTAAGATTACCAAAGTGACAGTGAGACATTGATGCCATCTCCTCTGCAGTAATTTCTTCATAATCAAAGAAACATATTTGTATTAGGAGCAGGCATATTTGCATCTTTCTGGTTGTCTTTTCCAATATAAACAACAAAGATGTGAGCAGAGCAGTTTATCATTCCTCTCATTTGTATTTGGTTAAAAGAACTCTTGTTATGCAGTATACAAACTGAAGCTAAGATCAACAATGTTCTGGCAAATTATTTCAACCTTGATTTACCTTTCCTCTATCTTCAAATAAAATAGCATGCGTGTCTTTCAGATGAACTTACTGATATAATAGGTAATGAAACTAGTTTACTTATTTAATTTACAGTCATTTAGGAAACACTAAAAGTTTTTGTCTCTTAATACAATAGTTTGCTTTCACTGGCATCAAGATCTTCTGGATAAATTCTAAAATATTTATCTTACGATATTCCAACCATGCAAACACAGAAAGTATTCATTATAATAAAATATAAATACAATAAAAGGTTGAAATAACCACCAGATAATGTGTTTGTTCCCAAATTACTGTGCATTTCAGGCATAAGTTTCCATAATATGAAACAGACATTCACATTTCCTGGTGCAGTCTTTTAACACAAGGAATTTAAAAAATGCACGTAGAATGGAATACCTAGAAAATATAATGTCTCTTCTACAGGAAGCTCAGATTGTTAATTTGTGTTCATTCTGTATTAGATTTAAAAAAAAAAAAAAAAAAAAACAAAATTAGAATACCCCAGGAAAAAAAAAGTGTATGTGGATGTGTGGTGTGTGCGTACATGTACAAAGCAACTTCTCCACAAAGCAGAATAACTTTGAGTCAATATTAATGTAATAAAACATAAGAGAGTGTGATGTGTACTCAAATGAATGTTTTATGAGCAATGTTTGGCTGTATAAACAGAATGACAACAGTTTCTTTGGAAAGAAATATTTGAACTTTATTGAAAAATATTTCCCCAGTCAAAATTGTTTGATTTTGGTAGTGTTGAAATAAATTTTTTTTTTTTTTTTTTTAAACTTTTGTTCCTTGAGAGCCTGTTCCTGTGAAATATCTTATTTTCAGCAATCCACATATGTGAAAGCCACTATTGTGTTATATGTTTTCGACTGCAATTAACGAAGAATTTTTAATCACCTGATGGTACCACTGATTCTCATTGGCAAAGATGCCTTACGGAGGATTGATCCCTCTTATCCGTTCACTATTTCTGCACTATTTGTGTGCTTAGCCAGCCTTATCCTGTGGCTGCCCACAGTCCCAGAACAGGACGGGAACGAAGGTCAGCACCACCAGCAGTTCCGCAGCTCTCATGGGCAGAAGGCTTTCCATAAGAGCTGATTTTTATTCCATAGTATGCATGCAAAATACACTTTTCCTGAAGTCAGACAGTCCTTACTGCTCAAAACTGACAAAGTTCCTGGGGGAGTTCACATTTGTAACACTACCCTTGTCAGACTTAATCAGATCTTGTACCAGTTAGCCATCTATATTTTGGTTGTGTATTCTATATAAAATACACTTGTAAGCTATCCAAAAGACATCTCTGCTTGTACTACATGATATCTCAGGTCCTGATGCACAAAGCAGACACTGAGATTGACCCAAGTGTTTCTTAAAGAAGATGCACTGTCACTCAAACTAACACATAATACCCTGGTGATCCAAATATAAAAAGCCTTTTAGAGACTGCACTGCACAGACAGTGCGTTAGTTGGTAGGTGACAGTAGCTATTACTTCTCTGCTGTACAGCATGCATAAGATTTAAAGTGAATTTTACAGCAAAAGCTTTATCCCAGAAAAAAAATAGGTGTGCTCTTCTGAGATCCCTCATTGCCGGCATGAAACCCACAATTACATTAAGATTTTGTCCCCTTATTATGTCCTGGTTTCAGCTGGGATAGGGTTAAATTTCGTCCTAGTGCTGCGTTTTGGATTTAGTATGAGAATGTTGATAACACACTGATGTTTTCAGTTGTTGTTAAGTACCCTGCTAGTCAAGGACTCTTCAGAGGGGGGGAGGGAGCATAGCCAGGACAGCTAGCCCAGATGGCCAATGAGGTATTCTATACCATATGACGTCATGCTCAGTATATAAATAAGAGGCATGGTCAGGAAGTAGCGATCACTACTTGGTTATTGGTCAGTGCGGGCGGTGAGCAACTGCATTGTGCATCACTCACTTTGTATATTCTATCATCGTCGTCATCATCATCATCATCATTATTATTATTGCTATTATTATTATTATTTTCCCTTTTCTGTTCTGTTAAACTGTCTTTATCTCAACCCACGAGTTTTTCTCACTCTTACCCTTCCGATTCTCTCCCCGTCCCACTGCGGAGAGGGGGGAGTGAGCGAGCGGCTGCGTGGTGTTTGGCTGCCTGCTGGGTTAAACCATGACACCTACATATATGTTGTTTGATATATTTGCCTTTGCCTGGCCAATGTTCAGGCACAGTTCTGAGTGGATGAGTGAATGTCTTTACTGGGGCAAGGGAAGGCTTAAAAGGTTTTCCAGCCTTTACCAGTAGCTTTTCTCCAACTCTGTTATTGACAACATCTCAGCTCTTGAAGAGAATTACTACTATTTTTGACTCCCTAATATACCCGGTGACCCTACCCTTTAAGGTTATGGGATAGCAAAACAAACTGAAATGAAGTAAAGGAAGTTAGGCTGAAGTAGATACTTAAAAAATTTTCCATAGAAAAGTTGAGATGGAAACTCTAGAAGAGACAACATTATGGATTGTGGTAATATTGCAGAATAATACACAAAGGCAACAATTCACCCAGACCCCCAAAAAAGCAAAGCATGGGATTTAAACATATGCTCTAACTTTAAAGGCACATATAATGCCTTTAAATAGTTCATACATTCATAACTATATGAATCAGGCAGAGATAGACATGTAAAGTAGACATCACCAGTTGCATATGAGCAGTATGTTGCATACTAGAATCTTTAATGTTACTTTTGGCTACAGAAAATCATATGCTAAAACTGAAGCTGACAGGAAGAGAAGAATTTTGCTTTCCATACACAGCTTATCCACTGTTGCTGTCAATGAGTCAGCATGGGCTGGGGACCACTGGGGTAGAACCGAGGAAATACTCGAAGGCCACATCACTATTCTGCAACTCAGAATTTTTTTTTTTTCGAATGAGTGCTGTTTCTGCATCCAGTTCTGCTGAAAACCTCAGCTTATGTAATAAGTTATTCCATGAATATTCTTGGAAAAATCAATTGATTAGTCAGTCACAGCCTGAGGTACTCCTCGGTATACATAAATACTGCAGAATTTAGCTCAAAATACTCACAAGCTTTGGGAGAAGTTGAACTGGAATCATATCACACTGTCTGAAGGCAATATTGTTAATTCTTTTATCCCAATAAGGTGCAATTTCCTGATGTTGTTGAAAAAGTCAATGAACAGAAAGCCTCTGAAGTTCATGAGGGCCCTCTTCCTTTTCAACTAGTAGGTGAAATTATTAAGTTGTTCTCTGTTTGAAGACTTCATTTTCATACTGAGTAATGAATATGATTGCAAAGCAGTTAAAATTTATTTTGATTCAGAAAATTTACCATTTTGAGAGAGAGTTTCTGTTGTGACTTCTCTCTTCCTACTTACTTTCCCTCCCACCATCCTCCACAGCTACATAGTAAGAGCTATTTGATGATTTCTAGGTTCCCTTTTGTATTATTATTTTGACAACCCAGCCAGTAACATCAAATTTTTGTTCAGTGAGAAGAAAACAGTAATTTTCATGGAGAATAGCTAGAGTACTTCCTGGAAATTTCACACTCTTCATCAAGAACTGTGATGGCAATGGCAGTCAGGAATGCTGGGGGAAGGGGCACAAGAGAGCTGAATTCATCTCTTGAAAAATATGAAGAATTGGCAGCTGTAGAGAATGAAACTGATTGAGCTTTTCCATTCTGCTCTACTGATACATCTCATGCAGTGTGACTCAGGTGATTCAGGCTACGTACTCAATCTGTTTTGACAGAAATTAGGTTATTTAGAATAACATGTATTGTGCATGTATGAGTGTGTGAGAGTGAGAGGGGAAGGGAGAGAGACTGTGGGCATATATGTATAGTAAACACGACTTTATCTTCCCATCATTTTTGCAGTCTTAGTAAATACTGGTCATATAATTAAAATTAGTTTTGTGCCGTTGCACAGCCAGTTGCAAGTCAGCTGGTGTAATGACAAGGGCTGTGGTCAGCCAATGCACTGTTCTACCGGGCGATATTGCACATGTTGTAGGCAGCAGCTATTGGCCTCTCTCTAGGCAAATAATGCAGCCATATTACCTAATAGCTCTGTCTGATGGCCTTTCAAGACCAGAAAACATAACTCTGAGACACTGTCTAACCTCACGTGTGATACGAGACACAGAATATCCTAAAAAGAGACAATATCTGACTGCTATTCCCCACAAAAAGACAAAAATAAATGTTTTTCCTGGTGTCCTTAGAGAAAAAGCACATGCTGTGCTCTTTTAGCTTCTCAGAATTCTCCACATACAACCTCGTTTTCTTTCTCTTAACTCTGAATCCATTTATTATCTGTAATGATTTGACAAGCAAATGCAGTTTAGTGTCTGGTTTGTTTGTGAAGTGTTCATTCCTTGAATTGCTGAAACTGGTTATTTGTGATGGGCGCTTGGTCACTGAAGTCATAAAATATTTTTTCTGCTTCCAGACATTGGCTTGAAAATTGTACAGCAGAAATAAAATGAATGCCAAATAATGAATTAATCTGCCTAATTAATAATATATTTTTATCATTGTATTATTAATCATTTACAAATGCCAAGAAGAGTTTGATGATGATTGTTCTGGGTAGCACCCATGCATATGAATACAGGTATATAAAGCCGGCATTGATTGGTGAATTTTTTCAGAAGTGTAATTTTTCAATGTTTTCTTACAGGAACAAGGTAGTGTAGGTTTAATTTATTTAGGTGAGCAAAATTACCACTAAACCCTTCTGAGATTTTGTAGTTATGCTTCAATACATGAAAGATGACCTTATTCTTATGTGATACTATCCTTCCAACACAGTGTCTTGTCTAATAGCCAGGACTGTATCTCTTTCAAATATAGAGCACCTAAAATTCTGTTGGTGGTAAAAAAATGAGATATTTAGATACATACAGTTATTTACTGTATGTATGTCATTGCCATGATGCATCAATAATCCAATTGATCTAATAAAAAAGAGTAAAATCAAAACCAACAGGAAAACATGGGTTTTTTTCCATTCTTTGAGATCAGTCTGCAAGATTTCTATTTGCAACTATGATTTTTCAAAGGTTTTCATCATCTCCCAAAACAGCTGAAAACCTAAGTCCATTTTAATTATTTTTCTGCATTATATGCATGCAACATATATACAAGATTATAATATGTAGCAGAAATCATAAATTTAAGAAATCCAAAATCTATGTCGTGTGTTAGTTTTGTGTTTGCTTTTGGTGGCTTGACTTATATTCACAAAATATCTATTAATAAAAATGATGCTTTTGTCTTCTGAAGTTCTGATTTTGTGTGAAACTCACTAGATTTCCTCTTGTTTCTTCAAAAACGGTTGATAGTTGTGTATTCTTATATTTTCTCAATAATTTATATATCTTTCCTAATCTTTTAACCCAGTTTAGTTCAGTTCATGTTGGGAGTTAGTTTTGGTTTTGTTTTCTTTGATTGAGGAAATATTAAAGTGAAAGCCTTGTCTATCACTGTCACAGCCCCTCTTTGCTTTCCTTGAAATGTAATCCAAGACATTTGATTTATTGACTTGAACCTTGAGAAAGTGCATGTTTTGAAGGAGCAAGAATTTTGCTCTAGAAAACTTTACTTAATGGAAAATCTGGAGGGTTTTCCCTGCCTCTGGCTATTTAACACATGGTCTTCTCCTCACATCCACCTTCCATCTTTTCTCTGTCTTCAGAGAAAACCCGATATAAATGCAGAGAGCAGAATGAAAGAAGCAGCCAGAATACAGTGTCATAATATCACTTAGACTTGGAGAGAATGCATACCATCCTGAAATAGAAAACAGAAAACATATGGGAGATAAGGAAAAACAGTGCATAAAAATGTGCATTTATGAATTTTTCATTGGCTCCTACTTTTTATAAATTTCCCTGTTCAGAACAACTCACATCAGCTCTCATTTGTAATACAGCCTTTTTAAGCTTTTGACTTTAGAAAAGAGGGATGAGTCTCGGAAGCCTAGTAGTGAGGCGCTTTGCTCAGTTGTGAACAGTTTCCTGGACTTTATGAGGCAGGTTGGCCTTGTCCCATATGACCACACACACACAAAACCTGCTGATGCTTAGATGTGACCTTTTTTGCACGATAGGCCGTAGCTAAACAGGTTGGTTACAAGTGGTGCTATCATTCTAGATTTTGGGGTGGTTTGTTTTTCTTTCTTTTTTGACTTATTTTGATTTGGAGCAATAACATCTGCTTAAGAAGGAAGGCTCTGTTTTGGCAGAGATTATGCCAACACAGGAAGACAAAGATAGTATTGTACCAATGTCCTCAGACAAGATCTTCTATACCTTTTGTCAGTGACCCATAATTTGCTGCAGCCACTTTAAAGACTTCCCATGCATGCAGTTAAGCTACACTGTACAGAAATATTCCAGAAATGAGAGTTATTTATCTGTCTCATTATGCCATAGTTTATGTAAGAAAGAAAGAGAATATTCTGTTCATGCTTGAGAGGAGGATGTATTGTTTGCTATGTTGCTAGGTTGCAAGGATGAAGTATTGACGTCGGAAAAAATGGCAGGAATATTTTATATTTTCATAAAAAACATCCTTTCTTCAGTTTTTTAAAAGAAAGTATAGGAGTCTTGCCTTTATTTTTCACAGATACCTAGGGGCAATTCAACTCAGCAACTGATATCATGCAATTCAGAAGAGATCTGAAATGAGAGGGGAAAAGAAAAGCCAGGCAGAAACAATGTTTAATTACAGGAAGAGCAGAAAGAAAGGAAAAGAAAGCTGCCCTCAAAATGGTCATATACAATATATTTTGTATTTCAATAAGATAAAAAATAATTGCACCATTTACAAGACATGAAAAGCTTAACATATATAACATAACGTATTTTCTCCATTCAGTTGAGTAATACTCATTTTCAGTTGACACACTGAAAATGGCATAGAAAAATACTAATAGAATGTAACTAATACTTTAAAATGTTCTATATGCAATATTTTTGAGTGCATTTATTGTGATTACAAATCTTTGGTTTTAGCCATTGATGTCCTTTAAAAAAAGAAAAATATCCTCTTACCAAAGCACAGTTTGTAAAGTGCATACCATACTCAAAATGCAAGCCAATACATATTTTCATTGATAGCTTCAGGCCTTGTAATACATTGCATGTTTTAAAACTCTGGAAATCAGCATTTGGGATTTGCTAGGAGATACAGCAGAATTCCCAACCAACCAAAACCTATATTTTCCAGGGTATAAGAAGGAATACTGGCTGATCGAAGGCCATAATACTTGCTTTGCTATTAGGAAAATTTCAAGAAATTTCAATACATTTCAGTTCCAAATCACAGGCTTCTAATATTTAAGCTAAAGAAGTCACTTTTCACTATCACTGAAACAAAGAAAAAGACTTTGGACTGTTCTGGATCTACTTACTCAGTTGGGTCAGCCGTGGGACTCATGCAAAGGCCATTGAGCGGTGAGTGGTATGCACAAATATGAGATCAGTTCTTATGTTTCTGTACTCCCTCTTGGGTAGCACATCCTTAGGCACAAGAGGAAGATTTCTGTGTAAAACCTTTGGTGCCTAGAAAGTCTAAGATGTCCAAGAAGAGTAGGAGAGGTTTTTGGGGGTCTTTGTTGGGAAAGTAGGCACTTAAATCACATCTGTACTATTAAGCAAGAGGGGAGAGGGATTACTCTCCGGTCTACCAGCCGGCCCAGCTCAGTTCATCTGCAGACATCTACATTTTTTCCTTTTTCTCCAAAGAACAGCATGGCCATATCAAAACTGCTTACTGGCTTCAGTGCTTGGAATATGCCTTTTCCCAGACAATGGAAATGTATGAGTTAGCATAGGCCAAAGCTGTGGAGGCAGTGGGTTAACAGCTAGGCGCTACGGGTGAGCCTTCTCTAGCGCTCAAATCTGGCTTTGACCTTTTTTTTTCCTTATCCAGATGTGACTTTAAATTCCACGTCAGCTGCACTATAAGTACTCAAGTGTTAAATTGGTGCTTTTCCATGTTCGCTCCTCCAGCTACTCAGACTCTTTCATGCCGGTTCTCAGGCCTGAAAAAGACCTGGAAAAATGGAGGATCTTTGTGGGAAGGGCTGAAGACCAGCATCTCCTACCTTCTAGGCTAGTTTTCAGGATGCCCTGAGGGTTTCACCTACTACTTCTTGGACACCTTACAGTGTTCTGCAGAGATATTTTGTCCCACAAACCTGAAATTTCTTTTGAAGAAAACAGAGCATGGGGGTAGGAAGGCTGATAAGTATCAGCATCTCACCCTGAAGTGGGATATGACCTAAGCTCATATCCAGACAGAACTTTAAAAATCTTAGTTTCCATGTAGCCTCACTGGCCAAAACAGAGCAAAATGGGACTATATTAAAAATCTCTATATAGACTGCAAACAAGGTTGAAAGGGGCTGCAATAAAAAGGATACAGAGTGGGAGACACTTATCTGAGATACAGATCTCAGAAACAGGTATATTCATGCATTCTTTAAAAATACGGACAAGAGTTCAAGCGTAATTTTGAGCCAAAGCTGAGGACTTGTGAATCGGAGCAGGAAGACGATGTGTACAAACTGAGACTAGATACATAAAAATATTCACAGAAGCCTATGACTGCATTATTTACTTCTGCTCTTGAATAAACATTTATTTCCTGTCTTGCTTAAGTAGACACATGGGTTCTCTCCTTTTCTTGTTACCATGTATGGTGTGCTGTTCAATACACTCCCTATAACCTGATGTACATTTTAAAATATGATTCATAAATCAACTTACTACTCTTAGATCTATTCTATGAAGAGAAAATGTGGATTCATGCTGAACGGAACTACAGTGTTAGTGATCAGGAAGGAACATCTGTGAATATTTATCTGTTACCAGAGCCAGCGTTCCTGTCTCCAACCAGTAGACTAGCTCACTGACTAATTAAAAATAGAAAAAGAGTTATTTCATTTCTTTTATTGTTGCAAGTGTCAATATAGGAACTGAAGCATTAAAAATGTGGTAGGGGATATAGTCAACACTGAGAAAACCACTTCTTGTTTAGAAGTTTATTTAAGAACAAAAAGTACATACATCGCCTAGTCTTCCTTCTCATTAATCATTTACTGTGGATAAGAAATCTTTGTAAGCAATTAAAATTGAATTTATAATGAAAAAAATCGTGTTCTACAGAATGCAGTATGCAAAAGCTACTATAATGAGATAATCACAAGCCATAGATTAGTGATAAAGGCTTCACTTTATCACCTAGCAACCTTACCCATACCTGCCATGGTTGCAAACAAGCTAAAATAAAAGTTTTGTGATTCTGGGATTAATACATTGAAATTAATTATACAATTTAAGCTGCTACTGACACTAGTAAAAATTATAACTGATGAGATGAAACATACTGAAATCAAACCAAACTCTCAGCTAGATTGCTCTTTTCAGGTGTCAGTTTTTTTTGAATTTTCAGTGCTTAAAAATTTAATCTAAATTTCCTTTTTTATTAAAAGCAGGTGTAGGAAGAAGGAAAATAATCAGCTGACTATATTGTTTTTCTGCCTGTGATAAAGGAAAGGTAGTTATAAGCTTTTCAGATATTCTGAAGGAATACAAAAAGAAAATTTTCATTATATAACAACCTAGATAGCAAGTATCTAGCCAGTAAATAATGTACTTCAAAACAGATAAGTGGAAATCAAAATAGGAAACAAGCAAACCTCTCTGTACTCAGTCATACAGGTTTTTCATCACCTTTGTAGCCTGGTGTCCAATCTACTTTTGTATGATCACATGTGAAACTTTTCTGTGTCCAAAAGGCTAGTTTAATTTTTATGACAACATTCGTTGCTCAGAAGAGAATAGGCAAAAGAAAATAAAATCAACGTTTATTTTGCTTTTCTGTTTAAATAATGATAATAATAATTGTAATAATCACAGGTCCTGTAACCATAGCTACACAGCATCAGATGACAGCATCTTTAATGTGTTCCTTTTAGCTCCCAAATGTAGACATTGGTCCTCACTGTTGCAGATTTATCCCCTAGTCTACAGCTGTTGGCGTTCAGGAACCTGAATGTGTGTTTTAATGCTGTGGACTGGGTAAGGTTTTATTTGCAGGGAAGCAGCACCATCTATTGCGACCTGATAGCTTAGCTCTAGATGATATAAAGAACAGAGCTGGCCTGAGCTCAGTTTTAAACTCTTTCTTGCACTTACTTACTTTCATCTGTTTTTCCCAAACCAGCTTCAAATGAGGTTAGGATCTCAGTTTGTATATAAGTACAGGGACAGGGGTGTGTGGCGTGTGTGCATGTATGTAATAAAAAGGCACATCTAAGAGACATACCTGTTTACAAACTAAGACAAAATAATAGCATAAGCCTAGTCCTGAGTAACTGTTGCTTTTAAGTGACTTGGCTGGAGTTTTCATTTCTGAAGTGGGAGGATAGTCAAAAGTTAAGAGTATGTTTTACCCAGGTGATATTCTCTCAAAATTTGCTTTCAGAAGCAGCGTTAATGTAGGTGTGTAGTACAGTATGTTCTTCTAATAATGACAGTGCTATTGTCATCCATCTATACTTCTGATTCTTCTCTTTTTCCAGACTGTCTACAAAGCCTGGCTCTGTTCCCAGTATTTTGAAGTCACACAGTTTCACTGCAGCAACAGAATTCCTTGCAAGCAATACTGTTTGGAGGTTCAGACGAGGTGTCCCTTTATATTACCAGACAATGATGATGTCATCTATGGAGGACTATCAAGTTTCATCTGTACAGGTATAGTATAGAAAAGCTAATTTCACTTGTTTTCGTAAGTCTAAATGTGAAGGAAAGTGTGGATAATGTTTCTTCCATTAGCTCTATGAGAGCCTGAAGGTATTCCTCATCACAAAGATTTCTCAGAGGTGCTAGGATTTGAGCCCAGATTTAGCAATGCACATTTACGTTACAACTTGCCAGTCATTACCTTTACAAAAAAAAAAATTATTAGATGAAATTTGTTCTGGTTATTTTTTACTCTTAATAATTTGGTGGCGGATTTTTGTCGCTCCGTGTCATGCAGTACTCAGAGAAAAGACGCTCTGTGCCATGCAATATTTAGAAAAAAAGAGAAAGGTAAGTGCAGTTTTTAGTATATTCACCTTTGTTCACCTGCATTCTTATGTCAGATAAACGAAGAATCTGAGACACAGCATTCAAAATTGTGCAGCAGCTCGTGGAAGGTAAATGTCTAAGGAAAGGTCTTTCACTAGTGAAGAAATTTAAGAATCAGTTGTTCACCTGTGAAGAACTGATCTTTTGGTCTCTTCTTGAGTCTTATTACATTCTGTGAGTATTTTAATTTTAAAAGGTATTGCTAATACAGGTCTACGCATTGACTAATAAAATGGCTGGTTCCTTTTACATTCCATTCTGCTTCAAACACTATCCCAGAATGATCCAACCAGAGAGGACATGGTAGGCAAGAAATACTTTTAGTATTTCAGGTACATCTCAGGTACCTCAGATGTTTTTTTCACGACTGGCTGAGAGTCATCCACACAAAATTTCAGCTTATATCAATGTTATCTGCAGATTTCTTGTGCCTAGAGTATCATCCGAGAATCTTGAAGATATTTAGGCAACTTATTCCCACTAAATCAGTAAAAAGGCATTTCAACACTTAGATTGTTTGACAGCCTGGTCCAAATATGTGAAATTAGACACCCTCCACCTTAAATTAGGGCCGCACTGGAAAGCTTGATAGTAAATGAGTTGCCCAAGGTAAGCTACTTAAAACCAGAGTAAAATATAAAACCCCATAAATGCTCTATACCACCTCAGAGGCAGGCATAATGTTTGTGGCAACTCACTTCACCTTATACCCTGTGTTTGGATTTAGGGGGGTTCTGGTAGGAAGATATTTACTGTATTTCTTCTTAAAGATTAAGCTTATTGCACACAATCGAGCAATATCCATCCATATGCAAAAGACAATATAATGAAACGTAAGCTGAATTACAATTTGGTAGTCATCAATAAAGTAATGGTGATTAGCACTTCAATACATTTCGTAAATATTAATAGCCTTCCAATACGCATGCACAGTAAGCAAATGAGCATTGTTTTCCAGTTTAAGATAGGACAGTAAAAAATGAAGTGAGAGACTTAGAACATTTTTATTTACATGTATACAATATGTGTGTGTGTGTGCGTGTGTGTGTGCATGTATATACATGTGTGTGAGCACTTACACACATACACAATGGCAAAGAACAAACAATAAACAAAAACATCTTAGTAGTTATTTCAGAAAAAACTCTTAGGAAATACACATCCACCTCTTCATTTTCCTAGTATATCTCCAAGTCTGAATTCATTCCTAAAGCACAAAAAATAAGTAACTTTGCAAAGATTACTGACAGTCGATATCTCTGAGTTTGGGATGAAAAGCAGATTTAGGGGAGGATTAAACTCGTTTTATTGCAGGTATTAGTAGTGTGGGTATCTACACATAAACTCTGTGACTAAGCTCCCATTAGAGTCACTGAAGATCTGGTGTAGTCAGTAGAGCTGAGCGCTATTTAATTCAGCCTAAGTCGGTATCTGCACCTGATGAGCTGACTAGCATAGGCTGCACTCTATTTGCTGTAGCTGCTGTTAGTCACTAAGGTCTTATTGCAGACACTTAAAATCAGGATGACCTGAATCTCATCTCAGCAGTCCACTAATATTTGGTTGAACTTTTTGTCCTCTCAAGTCAAGACCCTCAGCATCAGCAGAGCTGAGCTTGTATTCACAGACCCACAGGAGTCAGCATGTTGACTCTAGGCACTTGCGCGCAAGAGAAGATGCTGAGGAAAGGTACAAGGCTGCAATTCAAACTTTGTCCAGAATACAGGTCCATTATCACCCTCTTATTAATCAGCAGCTCACTGTAAGAGCACTTCCTGTCACTAAACAACGAGAAGTTAGACTAATATCTGCTGTGGGACTAAAGAATTACACTTCTTTGCAGCTTAGTGAAAACAGAAGCATTTCATGCAAAGTGAGTTCAACAGCAGACAAAATACTCCACCTCAGCATAGCTTGTGGCTTGACAGTTAACTTGAACTCCTTTTGCAGAAAAGCAACTGAAAGCAGGTCACCCACCTCTTGAGGGACCTCTCCTCCTGCTGCACTTCCTGTGAGCTCCTGTCTGGCAGACATGTTCTAGCATTTCTAGTTACTGATCCTTCTCTTCCTGGGGTGGGTGAAATTCATTGGCAAAACCCAAAAGAGTCAGGTCAATGGTATTTCTATTTGATATTCAGGTGTTATAGCTGGTTGACTGGTGTCTCCATCTGACCAAAGTTCACTGTGAAGGTGGTCACCATTGAGCTCTGCTACATGAAACACAGCAGGAGCAAACCTGATGTTCAGGGATTCCTCATGAACAGCATTTTGCCAGAGCCCGTCACTCATTTAAATTAGGCTTGAATATCTCTGCTGCTCTTGACTCCGATGGTATCTCATGGAGAGAAATGCTACAGGTCCTTTTTTGAATTTTTGGCTTACGTTTTCAGAGAAATCCAGCAGGAACTGAATTGGATGATGTCGGTATGACATTTTTCCCCCCATGAAACTAATGAAAGACTAGCTGGCTAGCTAAGGAACACTGTTAATTATAAAATATTTTCTGGAGAAGAAAAGGAGCTCTTCTGCTTACAAGTTGATTTATCTCTGAGAAATGTCAAGAATTTGTGGATTCTGATTTTCTTTAATAATGTTTTGGAAGCAATAGTTTTATAATAAGGGCTTCCCTTCCTCCTCACCATGGTAACAGACTGTTTCCTCTAAGGTCCAGTAGAGATTTAGGTTAATGGAAGGATTGAGGATTGATTACTATAAAACATTTCAATACACCATGGAAGGCAAGTAGCAGGAAAAGGTGTACCGGTGGTAGCTGGTGTTATTTGATGTTGACCACAGCACAGAGGGCAGGATGTACATGCACAAACATTACGTGCCGTATTCCAATTGCAGCTAGATGGGAGGCTGGTGTGGCTTCGTGTCACCGGCAGCGCTGGCAGCTGCCGCGGCGGTGGCGTGAGCAGGGGTGCGGAGGCGCCTGCTGGAGGCGGGGGCACGGCGGCACCAGAGGGCAGGGGACCCGCATGCTGCTTTTTTCCCTTCAGGGCAGGATTTTCTCAAGGTTGGAGGCTGTAAAAAAAAAAAAAAAAGTACTCGAGGCTGTAGAAAGAAATAATAACAAAGGGCTTATCCTTCCTTGGGAGGTGCATGTGGTGAGAAAACGGCATAGCATTGGCAATTTTTTCCCCAAGAAATTTTGCAGTCATTGTTCTCTTAGAATTCCTAAATAGATATTTTTTAAAATGCTTTAAAAACCTAAATATGGCTATATGTAGAGTCATTATAGGGGGCAGGCTGGAGCACGGTGGTGGTGTACTTGCTCTCTTCCAGTCCTTTGACACCGTCAAATTTAAAAAAAAAAAAAAAGTTGCAGTTTATAATATGGATTAATAATGACTTCTTGGAAAATCCTGAAGGACTGGTATAATGAATAAGAAGTATTCTAGTCTGAGAATGTCTTACTTGATTACCTCTGAGGAAAGCAGATAGTAGGAAAAGGAGAGGGGATGCTACACTAGTTGTGTATCACTGGAACTTGTCTTTTGTAGAAATGCATGTGAGGATGTGGGACAACTGCAGTGCAAAAGAAAGTACTTGGGACATTAATCAAAACAATCAGAATCACAGTGTGGTTCTGATTATGGAAACATGCGGTTAGCTAGAAAGAGCTTTGTGTTCCCCTCTCCCCGCTTTCTTCTAGGAAATAGAAGGAAAGAAGTCGGTCTTTCCATCAGCTGCTGTTCTGGAACATACTGTTTTTCATATTCATTAAAATTGAATGGTTGATTTCAGTTTAGACCGTTGGAGTTTGTATCCATATGATTAAAGTTTCCAGTGGTTTCATCTAATGTTTCTTTCTGCAGCTCAGATGTCTAGAATTGGCCATGCAAAACAGAATCTTATTTGAGGGAGGTAATAGTAGTGTTTAGGCATACATACGCACACGTGGCAGATTACAATGAATGAGTCCCTTGGGAAGTCCTAGGTCAAGATTTTTAATTGTGACTCCTATGAAAACTGTGTATACCAGTGGGACTGTTTCCTTTCATCTTTTATTTTCATCTGACTTTTTCCTAGTCATCTTTTCCTTTTTTTTTTCCCCTGTGTGAATGGAAGATGTGAAAGATTTCTTTCACACATGCTCTTTGAGTGTGAAAAGAGGGCTGAAAGATGTATGACACTATGTACAGAGCACTGGGAAGAAGCTGGTAATACTTTACAACTCCTGCTTTTCCCGTGCCTTCCCAAGTAACGTGGTCCAGCAGCTGGCCTGGGGACTGATCCAGGCCTTGAACTGCTTCTGCTTGAGTTGCTGCCATCTCCCAACAGAGATAGAGAGAGGATGCAGAGGCCATAAATGTTTTCTTCACATCAAAAACTATCCATTCAGGCCTTCAGTTTGCTCAACCCAGAAAACATGAGCGCTTAGTTTCCACCAAATAAGCAGCAGAGACGCTCAAAGAGAGGGGAGAAGGGATTACCTCTCCTCCGCACACGTGGCCCTTCCCCAAGCAGCCAGGATATGCCATCAACACTAACACTGCAGTTGCATCCGCATTAGCAATCTAGTTCAGGAGTGTAGTTTTGAAGCAAATCTCCTATTCATACTCCTTGCTGTTTGACTTGCACTGGGGAGAGTTCTTGGAGGATACAAACTGGGTTCCTCTGGATTAAACTAAACTAGGAGATGTGCTACAGGACCATACCTAGTACGTCTCAACCACTAATGCACATTTGGTCTACAGAATCAGACTAGAGCTAGAATGAGGTAAAAACCCCTCAAATGCATTCAGGGTTGACATGAGATACTCAGCACCAGCTGTTTCATTATACAAATTTTCTTCTTTTGCCCAAAACTACTTGTTAATACAGACATAAACTATTCTGGCTGCTGGGAGAACAGTACCAAAACTGCTATCTGTGTGCCAAGTCTGGACCACTTTAGAGTGCAGAATTAGGGCTACCTGTGTTGCTAAGGGCTTTCTTTGTATTGACCAAGTCTTCTGGTCTCTTTGTGCCTTGTAGCATACCAGGCCATCACCCAGCAGCAAACATAGGGCAGGAAATCCCAGCCACATGCTCACACTCTTTACCTGTACAATGGATGTCATGGAATTTAATGGAGCACTTGAGTTCCTCTGTGAAGGAAAGGAAGAGAATGTAGTGAGCAGCAATAAGGCAGAGACATGTTGCATTAGCTTCTTCCAAAGCCAGCAGGGCACCCTCTGGTATTTCCTAAGAGCAGAGTCATCAGAACGAGCCTACTGCCACCAAAACGAGAATCAAATTTGTCTATTCTCTTGTGCTGAACAGACTTCTGATACTTTTCAATGTAGAAGGAGAAAGTAAGGGGAGAGAAGAGGTGAGAGGACAGGTGATTCAGATGCTTTGAATCACTTATATCTTTCCTGAATCACTTATATCTTTTCTATTCCTAGTCCTTATTCAGCTCCTATTAATTTAGGCTCCTAATTTCATGTGTTCCAATTAACATCTCTGTTGCTTGGAATGCGTGGTGTGAATATTCTCCCATACATCAATTTTTGGCAAATATCACTAACATAGGCTTATGTGATCCATGCAAAGTAGCACTTCCTCAGAAACTCCTCCTCCTTTAAAGAAGAGTATTCACCAAAAAGGAAACTGTCAGTCATGCTTTATTGCACACACTAATGTTTCTAAGGACGTAGTGAGAATTATTACAGAGAATTCTCACCAATCTGTAGAAAGGGTTTGTTGACATCAAAGCTCAACAAAGGTATTGGGAACAATTCTTTTAACTGCAGCTTCTTGTCAAGGGGCATATGTGTGTCTGGGTTTCACCAGCAGGTTTAGCTATAGAGTGTCTGTTTCAAAACAGATACCCTGATTTCAGTGCAATTTGAAAAGCAATTCCACTGAGAAAATGAGATCTATAGAATGCATCACAATCTATCTTTTCTTTGTAGAACAATTCAAGAAGAAAAAATCTCTGAATACAATCTGCTTTATGTTGTTCTTAGCAAACTCAAAAAAATATGTATACTTGATCCAAATTCTTACTCTAAAAATAACTCATAATAATGTGTCATTTGCCTCCTGCCTACACCACTTAGTAGGTCCTAAAATACCAAAATATTAAGCTAACACAGACAGCAGGACAAATCACATTTATGTTTGACAAGCATGGTTTAAATAGTTACTAGATATGGATCTGCTTACAGGAAATTTGACATAGTTTTGCAGCAGAATCGGCCAACTAAATAGCTCATCTTTTTGAGTCCGATGTTCTTCTAGTTTTGAATATTGGGGCTTTCCCATGAATGAGGTCCCATATTATAATAGGTTTATTAGCTGCAAATGTTCTTCTCCCACAAAAACCACCCAGGCAATTAACCTGTTGATATCCCTGAACTTTCTATGGCAACACAGTACTTAGATATGTATGACCCTTTCCTTTCCTATCATATCAAAGCAGTGTAAAAATTTTTTTGATCAAAAATTGTACATAATAGAAGCAAAACTAGACGGGGGTGTGGGGAAAGCCAAATGCTTGGTAGAAGCAGGTTATCTCACCCTTATCCTGTATCTCAACATAGCAGAGCTAAAAAAGTTCATTGTATAGCCTTTAGAGTCACCTATTTGCTTATTTTTTCTGACTTGCAGCAGCTCAGTCAGTTTTATAGGGATAACACTGATTTACGTCGGCAGGAGGAAATTGGTCCTGTACATATTTTAGGGGAAAAAAATCCATGCATGGTGAAGAAACACAGTGAATTTTTCTTGAATGTGGACGCATGCACACAGGAAAATGTCCCAGAGGCAACTATCTGAAATAATCACCAGCGTATAGTGATAAAAGCCACCTGGAAGCCACCGAGGCGAAAGGCTCCGGAGC